>NC_142957.1:6695167-6717667 GCF_046866305.1 Octopus bimaculoides | reverse complement strand
AGCAAGCCTACTATGCATGCAAGACTTCAGGAGTTCCAACAAAACCTGTACTCTTTTATACTCTTTTACTTGTTTCAGTCATTTTGACTGTGGCCATGCTGGAGCACCACCTTTAATCGAGCAAATCGACCCCCAGGACTTATTCTTTGTAAGCCTAGTACTTATTCTATCGGTCTCTTTTTGCCGAACCGCTAAGTTACAGGGACGTAAACACACCAGCATCAGTTGTCAAGCGATGTTGTGGGGGACAAACACAGACACACAAACATACACAGACTCACACACACACACACACACACACACACAAATACATATATACGACGGGCTTCTTTCAGTTTCCGTCTACCAAATCCACTCACAAGGCTTTGGTCAGCCCGAGGCTATAGTAGAAGGCACTTGCCCAAGATGCCACGCAGTGGGACTGAACCAGGAACCATGTGGTTCGTAAGCAAGCTACTTACCACACAGCCACTCTTACGTCTGTGATAAAAAAAAAAAAAATAATAATAATAATAACGTCCTTGAGTGAATTTATCAAAAAGTGGGTGGAAGTTGCGAAAATCGCAAGAGTGGATGGTACTGCTCTAAGTGTAGACCTGTGAGTTGGAGGAAAGGGGTTGGAGAGGGTATTTGTCCTTGGTATTCAGTGTGATCTTGGTGGGGTTCCTTGGTTATCCCTAGAGGTCCTCCTGTATCAGGAGGACCCCATCACGATTATATTTTTTTTTGCCTTCATCTTAGTGCCGAAAACTATGTACATTTCTCTTCTTTTAATGTATACCATATATATTTCTCATTTTTTTTATCATCCCATTATATATAAATCTCCACATTTTACATTTGTCTGTGTTTTTTTATCTCTGCCATCCTTCACCCTGGCGACATATAAAAGAAATTATCAATAATAATAATAATAATAATAATAATAATAATAATAATAATAATAATGGTTTCAAATTTTGCCACAAGGGAAGCCATTTTTGGTGGGAGGGGATAAGTGGATTACATTGACCCCAGTGCTTGACTGGTACTTAATTTATCGACCCCAAAATTATGAAAGGCAAAGTCAACCTCGGTGGAATTTGAACTCAGAACATAAAGATGGACAAAACACCACTAAGCATTTTGCCCGGCATGCTATGGATTCTGCAAGCTCGCCATCTTGATAGTAATAATAATAATGACTTCAAATTTTAGCACAAGGCCAGCAATTTTGGGGGAGGGGGTTAGTCGATTACATCGATCCCAGTGTTTAACTGGTACTTATTTTACTGACCCTGAAAGGATGACAGGCAAAGTCTACCTTGGCAGAATTTGAGTCCAGAACATAAATGCTGTTAACCATTCTGTCTGCCAGGCTTATGATTTTGCCAGCCCGTCACCTTAATAATAATAATCTACTGTAATAATACTCTTGTTTTTTTCTCCGTCACAACATATGAATGAGAAAGGAAGGGGTGAGAGATAAATAAAGGAAGGAAGGGGTGATGGCAAACTGGTAGTGGAGTGGTTCACCTCTGTGTGAGTATATGTGTGTGTGTATGTAAAAGGGAGATACGTGAATGTGTGTGTGTGTGTGTGTGTGTGTGTGCGCAATGGAAGTGGGATGGTGAACATTCAATGTTGAAAAGAAAAATCAAACAGCATTTCAACTTTGTGTGAGTATATGTGTGTGTGTGTGTGCATGTGTACAAGGGAAGTATGTGAATGTTTGTGTGTGTGAACCAGCATTCTTTCAGTAACAAACGATGATCGATGTCACATCTCAAAAGACAACCATTAGATAACATTGATAAGTTTATTAATTTAATTTACCATCCGTATTCTATCTGTTTTGTTAAAAATAATTATTACAATCACACACATATAACTACACAAACATATACAAACTCATTAGAGAAAATAATTATTGCCTGAGTGTATCAAGAATATAAAACGACTCCAGTTAAAAGGTATATTATAAATTTGGTAATAAAAGAATTATTAAACTAAAAGCTTGGTTTTGTACCTTATATATTTAATACTACAATTAGCTGTCATTTTTTACAGTACAGCACGAGGCCAGTTAGCAATAATAATGATGATTGTGATGATGATGGTCACTCCCATCAATTTCAATGTATGAATGTTTGAAGGAAAGGATTTATAAACAAAAAAAGGATTAAAAAATAAAAGAAGCTGCATCTATTTCTGATAGATGCATGAATGTCATTTGACATTATTTACATTTGACGGAATTTGTCGTCATCTTATTTGTTGTTAACACAACGTTTCGGCTGATATACCCTCCAGCCTTCATCAGGTGTCTTAGGGAAATTTCGAACCTGGGTTCTCGTTCCTAAGGTATTTTTCAATGTTGTTATTATTATTATTATCATTATTATTCAAGTCACTGCCTGGAGTCGAACTCAGGATCTTGGGGTTAGTAGCCCGCGCTCTTAACCACTATGCCATATGCCGGCACTGGCATCTGTGAAGATTATGAATGCTAGAAAGATGAGCTGTGAGAAGGGACAGGTAAAAGCACATCTTGTCTTTACGAAGGAAGAAAAAGAAAGAAAGATAGATCACCTTTAGTCACGTGTCAGCAACGAGAGTCAAGGAGGAAGAGTGAGAGAGACAGAGAACGGTGGAAGAGAGGGGAAAAGAATATGGAAAGGGTGGGAGAGAAAAACAGAAAGGAAGAAGAACAAGAGAGGGAGATAGATAGATAGAGAAGAGTGCACATTGTAATTATTAAGATAAAACTTGGAAAAGGATGCATGGCGTTTGATCATATAATAATACAAATAGCATATAAATATCATCATCATCATTATCATCGTTTAACGTCCGCTTTCCATGCTAGCATGGGTTGGACGATTTGACAGAGGACTGGTGAACCAGAAGGCTACACCAGGCTCCAATCTGATTTGGCAGAGTTTCTACAGCTGGATGCCCTTCCTAACGCCAACCACTCCGAGAGTGTAGTGGGTGCTTTTACGTGCCACCAGCATGAAGGCCAGTCAGGCGGTACTGGCAACAGCCACGCTCAAAATGGTGTATTTTACGTGCCACCTGCACAGGAGCCAGTCCAGCGGCACTGGCATAAATATATGCATACATATATGTACATACCTACATATATATGTATATATACATGCATATATGGGTACAGGACATCAAAAAAATGTAGACACATATATATCAGTGGTGGACATGGTCCTGCTAATCTTCTAACAGTTAATTAATGAAGCTAACTTTGGAAACCATTAGCAGATCAACTAGCTTCCACTAAATTTAGTACCGTTAACTTTAAGTCTGCTAACAAAATTCATATGTTTGTTCCTGTCTGTTGTGGGTGTGTCTTGAAGAGCTGATCAGGCTGACTACGTATACACATGACAAGACATGATTGGTTGATGAGGCAGCGGTTAGCTGAGCAGCATTGTATAATTCTGCAGTTTTGAGTTGTGTTCACTTACGACGTTGTCATATTACAGGCAGTCTTACAGTGTCAGCGACAGCAGTGTATGTTATCAGCTTATCAAGTTATCGCTAATCGTTATGGAAGGTGAAGACGTTTTTTTTTTTTGGCCTAAAGATGAAGGGCCTGGTAAGGAGTCTGCAAAAGTTGTGGGTGAGGCAGAGGTCGCACAGGTTGAGAGCCAGGAATCTCAGAACCCGTGGCCTCTACCTGCAGGACTACTTTGTCCTTACGTCAAAGGATAAGAAGAATGCCAAAATCCTGTACTTCCAGTGAATCATGTGCCCGCCCAAGGAGACTGCCATCAAGGGACAAGTGGTGAGCCTCTACAACTTGAAGCTGCATGTCAAGAGGAAACACCCAGCACACACCATCCAATCTGAAGAGAGGCTCAAGGCTGGATCTTCCCGTGGGATACACAGGCAATCTTCTGGTAGCAGTGCCAGTAGCCAATCGTTGTGACCATGTGCAAAGAAAGCACACCAGCCCAGTATTGGTGAGGCATTTGCCCAAACTGCTGGCACTGGCGTCTGTCAGTTTATGGTGGACAGAAGGATTGTAGATCTGTTTGTCGACAACATGCTACCTCTGCTTGTAGTGGACTCCCCCCATCTTGATCGGTCTGATCAAGACGCTGAACCCCAGCAAGATGTCGATGTCCTGGAATGATCTTGGCCAGCCATAAACAACTGGAGGAGTATCTTACAAGGTATTTATAAATTAAAATTAGACAAGTATATTAAATTATAATTATGGCGTACTTCATATTTTCTTAATTAATGTAATAAAATGTACAATAACTAATTATAATCATAATTGCATTAATGTAGAATTAATGTAATAAAATGTATAATAACTAATTGAAATAAATATCATGATATATAATATATGGTATATATATATTCATATATATATTCCACTCATGATTAAGTCTGCACAGCCAAAACAGCAGTCTTTAATGAAATAACGAATAAACGAACCTTAAGTTCTGAACTTCTCAAATTCCGACCCCGGGACTTATTCTTTGTAAGCCTAGTACTTATTCTATCAGTCTCTTTTGCTAAACCGCTAAGTTACGGGGGACGTAAAGACACCACCATCGGTTGTCAAGCGATGTTGTGGGGACAAACACAGACACACAAACATATATACACACATACATATATATATATATATATACATATATACGAAGGGCTTCTTTCAGTTTCCGTCTACCAAATCCACTCACAAGGCTTTGGTCGGCCCGAGGCTATAGTAGAAGACACTTGCCCAAGGTGTCACGCAGTGGGACTGAACCCGGAACCATGTGGTTGGAAAGCAAGCTACTTACCACACAGCCACTCCTGCACCTATGAAAATATAATTTATATACATCCATATACAAATATATACAACCACATAAATATATATGTATATACACATGCACACACATATACATCACACAAATATACATCTGTACATAGACACACATACATACACAATCATACATCCCCCCACACACATGCATACATACTCATACATGCATACATACAGATACATACACATACATATGTACACACAGACATGCATCCATACATACACATACACGTGTAATTGGGTTCATCCGCCCTTTTAACAGGCATTGATTTGGTCCTGCTGGGTTTCAAACAACCCCTCCAACAGCAGAGCCCGATGAAGTATGAGGAGAGTCCCAGTCTAGTTGGCGACAAACCAAACATGCAACATGTTGTACTTGATTACATGTTACATGTGGCATTCAAGAGCATTCTGACATATGCATGCATGCGTGTGTGTGTGTGTGTGTGTGTGTGTGTGTGTGTGTGTGTGTATGTGTGTGTATATATCAGGGGCTTCTTTCAGTTTCTGTCTACCAAATCCACTCACAAGGCTTTGGTTGGCCTGAGGCTATAGTAGAAGACACTTGCCCAAGGTGCCACACAGTGGGATTGAACCTGGAAGCATGTGGTTGGGAAGCAAGTTATTTACCATACAGCCATGCCTGTGCCTATATATATATATATATATATATATATATATATATATATATATATATATATATATATATATATGTGTGTGTGTGTGTGTGTGTGTGTGTGTGTGTGTGTGTGTGTGTGTGTGTGTGTATATATATATATATATATATATATGCATATGTTTGTGTGTCTGCGTTTGTCCCACCACCATCGCTTGACTTCCAATGTTGGTGTGTTTACGTCTACGTAACTTAGCAGTTCGGCATAAAGAGTCCGATAGAATAAGTACTAAGCTTAAAAAGTATAAGTCTTGGGGGTCGATTTTTTTGACTAAAGGCAGTGCTTCAGCATGGCCACAGTCAAATGAGAGAAACAAATAAAAGAATATATATATATATATACACACATATACATATATGTATGTATGCACATATATACATTGATATATATATATTTATATATACATACAAACATATACATATATATATATACACACATATACATATATGTATGTATGCACATATATACATTGATATATATATTTATATATACATACAAACATATACATATATATATACACACACATACATCAACATACAAACACAAGCATACACACATCCATACACATATGCATTTACTATGTACACACACACACACACACACACATACACATTCACAGCTCCAGGCATACGCATCTAGATTCACATACACATATACACTCACACACATGCAGACATACACATATGTATACACACACACACACATATACACATACATACGTACACACATGCACTCACATAGATATGCTCACAAACACATGCACACCCATAAACACACACGTTAATACCACCACACACACATATGTACACACTTATACACACAACACACATATGCATGTACCAATGTACTCATGCTTACACACACACACACACACACACATACACAAACACATGCAAACACACACACACTCGCATGCACTCGCACACACACACACACACACACACACACACACTGTACTGCAATGCAATTCGATCAATCTCTATCGTGATTGATTTCATTGATCTCTCCCTTCCCGTCTTACTTCCACTCCGCCCGCCTCCCTCTACTCGCTCACCTCCTCCTCCTCCTCCTCACCCTCCTGTACACCACGTCGAACCCGCCCTCCCGCCCTACCAACGCCCCCCCCCCCGCCGAACCCCTTAACTCCCACTCCACCCCTAACCTTTACAGCCATCTAAGCCCTACCCTCCTACCCTCTCCCCAAACACATGCGTTCCACCTGAGCCCCTCTCCGCCTCCTCGTCTGCTGTTGTCACATCATTTCACCCCTCTCTATTCCACACACACACACACACACACATTTGCGTGCACGCCACCACCACCATCACCAACTACCCCCCCCCCCCAATGTTCCCCCATTCCCTCTCTGGCATCTTTCTCCCCCTCCTCATCCTTCTACCTCCCCTCTGAATACCACCACCACCACCACCACCACCACCACCATACAGACTTCTATATACCACATTTCTGCTTGATGTGTGTATGAACATTGGTGTATATGTGTGTGGTTATGTGTTTGTGTGTATACTTGCGTATGTGTGTGCATATTTATATACGTGTGTGTATGTATATGTGTGTGGTTATGTGTTTGTGTGTATTTGTGTATGTGTGAGCATATGAATGTTGCATGTGTGTGTGTGTGTGTGTGTGTGTGTGTATACATTTAAGTGTGTGTGTATGCATTTATGAGTGCGCAGGTATAAGAGAGTGTATATTTGTGTACGTATGTGTATACTTGCGTATGTGTGTGCATATTTATATACGTGTGTGTATGTATGTGTGTGTGTGTGTGTATGAACCTTTGCATGTGTGTATGCATGCAGATATTTGTATATTTATGTATGTGTGTGTATGTATGTATGTTCATGCATATATTTGTTTGTGTGTATATATATATGCATATATGTAAATCAGTGTGTATTATTGTGTATATGTATATGTGTTTATGTGTGTATGAATGTGTGTGTGTGCATATGTAAATGTATGTATGTTTGCATCTTTATGTATTTGTATATACAAATGTGTATTGGTTAGTGTGTATACGTGTCTATGTGTTTGTATATATATCATCATCATCATCATCATCATCATCGTTTAACGTCCGCTTTCCATGCTAGCATGGGTTGGACGATTTGACTGAGGACTGGTGAAACCGGATGGCTACACCAGGCTCCAATCTAAATTTGGCAGAGTTTCTACAGCTGGATGCCCTTCCTAACGCCAACCACTCCGAGAGTGTAGTGGGTGCTTTTACGTGTCACCCGCACGAAGGCCAGTCAGGCGGTACTGGCAACGGCCACGCTCAAAATGGTGTATTTTATGTGCCACCCGCACAAGAGCCAGTCCAGGGGCACTGGCAACAATCTCGCTCAAAAATCCTATATATATATGTGTGTGTGTGTATGTATATATATATATATATATATATATATATATATATATATATATACTTTATATATGCTTTTAAATAAAGCATATTACTCTACCTCTGGTATTTGAGTACTCTTTTTTTCCACCTTGTTGCACATATATGTGCTTACTCCGGTATATATATATATATATATATATATATATATATATATATATATATATATATATGTATGTATGTATATGTATATGTATATGTATATATATATATATATATATATATATATATATATATTATTTTATTTATATATACATATATATATATATATATATATATTTTATTTTATTTATATATACATATATATATGTCTGCGATGGTTTTTGACAAGCAGCGTTGATTTTTACAATTTTGTAAATAATAATAATAGTATTTTATAAGCTTTAAGCTTATAAGCAATCACTGTACAATGACTAAAGAAAACAGTCCAATAATGGGACATACAAGCCCTTGATGGAAAAGAAACAGGTTTTCCTGTATGCATGGGACTTGAACCCACATCTCTTTGTTTTCATGACGAGTGTGCTAACCATTAACACCGATGCACAACTTTGCTTCTTCCCATCAGATTTAAGAACAATAATTAGTTTGTAGTGTTGTTTTACAGACAAACGTCTGGCAGAGTTTCTACAGCTGGATGCCCTTCCTACTGTCAACCACTGAGAGTATAGCGGGTGCTTTTTACATGCCACCGGCATCACTGGCATTGACCACACATGTCTATATATGTATATATGTGTGTGTGTGTGTGTGTGTGTGTGTTTGTCTTTGCATTTATGTTGGTGTGTTTACATCCCCATACCTTAGTGGCTCAGCAAAAAAGACTGATAGAATAAGTACAAAGCATTAAAAACAGCAAATATTGAAGCCCATTTCTCTGAGTAAACCCTTCAAGGTGGTGCCCCAGCATGGCCACAGCCTAATGGCGTAAACAAGAAACAGGCAAAAGATACAAAAAAATCACCACCACTACCACCACCACCATCAGCATCTTCATCATCATTACCATCACCACCACATTCATCATTGTTGTCAGCCTCATCACCAACCTACAACCACAACCACCACCACCACCACCATGATCATTGTCATTGTAACCAACACCATAACCACATTTCACCACCACCACCACCACCACCACTACCACCACCATCACCTGTGCAACCATCCCCACCAAGTTGTTTAGTTAACAATCACTCAGTAAAATGATTTACCTAATGAAACAACATGGAAGCCGACTAATTGATGCAGTAAAGTTGTTTATTGAACAAGCATGGTGGTGGTGGCGGTGGTCTTGGTTGTAGTGGTGGCAGCGATGAAGTAATTGCTCTTTTTAATAACAATAATTGCAGTTCTTCTTCTTCTCTTCCTCTTCCTCCTTCTTCTTCTTCTTCTTCTCCTCCTCCTCCTTCTTCTGGCTGGCAGAATCGTTAGCACACCAGGCAAAATGCTTAGCGGTATCTCATCTGCTGCTACATTCTGAGTTCAAATTCAGTCAAGATCGACTTTGCCTTTCATCCTTTTGGGGTCAATAAATTAAGTATCAGTGAAATACTAGGATCAATATAATTGAGTTCATCCCTCCCCAAAATTTCAGGCATTGTGCCTATAGTAGAAAGGATTATTATTATTATTATATTATTAACATTAGTATTATTATATTATTATTATTATATTCTTATTATTATTATATTCTTATTATTATTATATTACTATTATTATTATATTATTATTATTATTATTATTATTATTATTATTATATTATTATTATTATTATTATTATCATTATTATTATCATTATTATTATTATTATTATTATTATTATTATTATTATAAAGGTGGTGAGCTATTCATCTTTTATGTTCTGAGTTCAAATTCCACTGAGGTTGACTTTGCCTTCCATCCTTCCGGGGTCAATAAATTTTAAGTACCAGTGAAACGCTGGGGTCAATGTTACCAAGTAACCAGCTCCCCCAAAATTGCTGCCCCTGTGGCAAAATTTGGAATTATTATTATGATTATTATTTTTATTTAGAATCATTAGTGCAGGAGTGGTTGTGTGGTAAGTAGCTTGCTTACCAACCACATGGTTCTGGGTTCAGTCCCACTGCATGGCAACTTGGGTAAGTGTCTTCTACTATAGCCTCGGGCTGACGAAAGCCTTGTGAGTGGATTTGGTAGACAGAAACTGAAAGAAACCCATCTTATATATATATATATATATATATATATATATATACACACGTATGAAATACAATTTTTCTGAATTTTCAGATTTTTTTATATGCTAGGCCACTGGTTTTAAATTGATGTTAATTAAATTAATATTCAATTTATCACCCTCAGTATATATATATATATATATATATATATATATATACATACATATATATATATATATATACATATATATATATATATATATATATACATATATATATATATATACATATATATATACACATATATAGCGTCCAAATCTCCAACGGCTTCTTCAAATAAATTCCGTAACAGCCTTCTCCAACTACAGTTATCACATTCGGTTAAAATGTCTTACGTTTAAGCTGGTTCCCATGCATTTCCCTGAAGAGAAGATTACATTTTTAACATCGCCGATTCCTATGGAAGGTATAATTTGTAATCTTCGAAACATATGTTGGAAATAAAAGTATGCAGTTAACATATGCATTTTACTCCATTCATTAAATTCATATATATATATATATATGTATATGTTTGTGTGTCTGTGTTTGTTCCCCCTCCATTGCTTGACAACCAATGTTGGTGTGTTTACATCCCCATAGCTTGGCGGTTCGGTAAAAGTGACTGATAGAATAAGTCCTGGGGTCGATTTGTTCAACTAAAGGCGGTGCTCCAGCATGGCCACAGTCAAAATGACTGAAACGAACAATAAAACAAAAGAACACCAAGCAAAATGCTCAGTGGCATTTCGTCTGTCTTTACATTCATCATCCTCATTATCATCATTTAACATCCGTTGTCCATGCTGGCATGGGTTGGACGGTTTGACCAGGGTTGGTAAGCTGGAAGGCCGCACCAGACACTGGTCTGATTTAGCATGGTTTCTGCAGCTGGATGCCCTTCCTAATGCCCACTGAGGTCAACTTTGTCTTTCATCCTTTTGGGGGTCAATAAAATAAGTACCAGTTAAACACAGGGGTTAAATGTGATCAACTAGCCCCATCCCCCGAAATTTCACGCCTTGTGTCTATGGTAGAAAAGATTCAGAAATGTTAGCATGCTGGGCGAAATGCTTAGCAGCATTTCTTCTGTCCTTACGTTCTGAGTTCAAATTCTGCTGAGGTCAACTTTGCCTTTTATCCTTTCAGGGTCAATAAATTAAATACCAGTGAATCACTGGGGTTTATGTAATCGACTAGTCCCCTCCCCGCAAATTTCAGGCCTTGTGGTTCCAGTAAATCATCATCATCATCGTTTAACGTCCGCTTTCCATGCTAGCATGTGTTGGTAACTATTCAAATATCTTTTACCTGAAAATCCAACCGTAAAACTCCAAGCAATTATATCCCTCTTATTAATGATCCTTCTAATAAATTTTTCTTTCCATTCCTTGCCAGGTAATATTGCCTTTTGAATGTCCACTACCAGCAAGAAATCCTCAGAGAAGGGTGTGGCCGATTCCTCAATGTCGAACATGGCCAAGGAAACGTCTTCGGGTACACTCAACCAAAGTAGCAGTACCACAGGTAGGTTGAACATGCATTATATATATATTTTTTATATTATATATATATATATATATATATAATGATGATGATATATATATATGTACATATGTACATATATATAAATATGTGTGTATGTATATATGTGAATACATATATGTATATATATATATATATATATTTATATATATGTATATATATGTGTGTGTGTGTGTGTGTGTGTGTGTGTGTGTGTGTACATGTATGTATATGTGTATACATATATATAGTAGTTAGTAGTAGTAGTAGTTGGCTGCGTCTCGTGTTTCCGAGCTTGCAATCCAGTTCATTTTCCTGGGTGTTTGAACCGCAGATGGCTCCACAATCCAAGGGTTGCATGAAACATACGGGGACATTGTGGACAAGGGATAGAAGGGGTTGGTTTGGGAAGGAGAAGGTGCTGCTTTCTTTCCTGTCTCTTGAGTTCAGCTCTTGCGACTCGGGCTTTCTCGAAGTCCGCTGAACCCGTTTTGATGGCGTGTCTCCAGAGGGGTCTGTTTGCCGAGATATCCTCCCAGTGTGTGGGGTCGATGTTGGTGCTTTTCAAGGTTGATTTGAGTTGGACCTTGTACCGCCTCAAGGGGGCTCCATGAGGACGTTTTCCTTCAGACAGTTCACCATAGAGACAGATCTTGGGAAGGCGGTGTTCATTCATCCGACGGACGTGACCTGACCATCGGAGACGATGTTCAATGATCAAGGTTTCGATGCTCAGGAGACCTGATCTTTCAAGCACAGAGTTATTGGTGATGTGATCTTCCCAGTTGATGTCTAGGATAGAGCGAAGTTTGGATTGATGGAAGCGCTCTAGTTTCTTCAGGTCCTCACGGTAAACAGTCCAGGTTTCACACCCATACAGCAGAGTTGATACGACAACAGCCCGATAGACCATGAGCTTCGTTTTGAATGTCATTCATGACAAGTTTATATATATGTATGTACATATCTGCATATGTATCATCATCATCATCATCATCATCATTGTTTAACGTCCGCTTTCCATGCTAGCATGGGTTGGACGATTTGACTGAGGACTGGTGCAACCGGATGGCTACACCAGGCTCCAATCTAATTTGGCATGGTCATGTCGGACGTCGTGCTGGAGGCTTCCATGGCATACATGGAGGCTATGGCTTCGGCTCCCGCAACGAGGAGGGAACCAGACAGCTGGAGTTCTGTGATGCAACTGATCTTATGGTTTGCAATACCAACTTCAGGAAACCTGCCTGTCACCTAGTCACCTACCAATCCGGCAGAAACTCTAGCCAAATCGACTACATCCTCGCCAGAACTAGAGAAAAAGGGAGGCTTATAAATGCCAAAACCCTCCCTGGCGAAGAATGTACACCCCAACACAGATTAGTAGTTAGCGACTTCGAGATCAAGGCAATATGGGTGCCCAGAAGTAGACCGGCCTGGAGGAGAAGGGTATGGAAACTTAAAGACCCTGCAAATCGACAGAGACTTAGAGACAAGTTACTTGAAGCATTTGACGAAATAGAAGGGGATATAGCATCATACAATGTATATATATAATCAAATCCATATATATTTGTGTAAGTGTGTGTATATACTGGTTTGGTCAAAAGTCAAACGACACTAAATCAAAATTCCATAAATACTAAATATTCAATTTTATTTATTCCAATTATGAATGTTTGATAATTGAATGCTATGAGTTAAAAATCAGTTTTTCTTTTTTATCATTTGCCTATTTATTAGCGAAGTCTCATATAAAATAATGTTTTGTTTTAATCTTGGAATTACATTGTTCATAGTTTCCAACCAGAGATTATTTCCATAGTACTGATCATCTAAACTCAAACTGTTATAAATACCAAAAAAAAAAAAATAAATAAAATTAAATTTAAATGTTGAAGTGAATCTGACGGCTTTTGTATTATTTTAAATGGCTTATAAACACCTACCACGCTGCAATTGTTTTCGTTCCAGCACACGATCTCAGATCAGGTCACTTGCTATGCAAGTACATCTCCGTAAAAAAAAAAAAACTTTCCTAAGACAGATTTCTCCTCACCAATGGGATCGAACTCAGAACCATGTGGCCATGAAACAAAATCCTTAACTGCACACACAACCACCCAATCATATCCCCTCTACAGATGTGTACAATTTACCCTTATTTTCTGCTTGTTTCAGTTACTAAACCTCGGAGTACCGCCTCCGCTGCTATGGCAGGTAAGACTAGAATGTCGTTCTCTGCTCACTCCTAAAAATACTCGTTTATACTGCCACTCATCCAATTACTCTGTTTAATCTAAACAGCAAAGTTTGCACACTGCACATTGCCAAACTCCCTCTGTCACTCAGTCTATCTATCTATCTTCTTATCTATCTATCTTGGCCAGTCTATCTGTCTTTCTCTATATATCTATGCATCTTAGAAAATTACTATTTGCAAATCTCACAACGAGAGATATTCAGCAACAGTACTTTGGAGTAAAGATTATTTGCCAACATAACATGGCAGTCCTGGTTTAGGACGAACGTTGCTATAATTTAGCCCCAGGAGACATCATCTCCTGCTGGCTATACGACATGATCTGTGTCCTTATATTTTCAAAAATATTGATATTGATATCAGTGTTTTACGTTGATGAAATTCATAAACAGAATCTATAGTTAGGGATGTGATAAACAACAGTTTTCTATATCTTTTCAGCCACGAAGCCAAAAGCTACAACTGTTGCTACAACTCAAGGTGAGTAACACCAAGTGATTGTTATACCATCATTGTTTCCAACTAAAGCAGCATATTTGTGTGTGTGTCAGAGAGAGAGAGAGTGTGCGTGTATATATATATATATGTATATGTGTGTGTGTGTGTATATATATATATATGTATATGTGTGTGTGTGTGTGTATATATATATATATATGTATGTGTGTGTGTATATATCTCTCTTTTACTTTTTTACTTGTTTCAGTCATTTGACTGCGGCTATGCTGGAGCGCCGCCTTTTAGTCGAGCAAATCGACCCCAGGACTTATTCTTTGTAAGCCTAGTACTTATTCTATCAGTCTCTTTTTTGCCGAACCGCTAGATTACGGGGACGTAAACACACCAGCCTCGGTTGTCAAGCGAAGTTGGAGGGACAAACACAGACATACAAACATACACACATACATATATACATACATATATACGACGGGCTTCTTTCAGTTTCCGTCTACCAAATCCACTCACAAGGCTTTGGTCGGCCCAAGGCTATAGTAGTAGACACTTGCCCAAGGTGCCACGCAGTGGGACTGAACCCGGAACCATGTGGTTGGTAAGCAAGCTACGTGCCTATATATATACAGTGTAAAGCCCCCCTCACAACTATGCCTGCACCTACAATATAAAATTTGATTCCATTTTCCCTATAATTTCCTGATTTCTAATTTCACTATATCCTTTCAGCAAATAAACCGAAGACAGTAGCAGCTACAACAGCATTAACGACCACTGGCACAGGTACTACTACAACAACAACAACAACAACATCAGGGACAGTGGCCACAAGTAAGTTAACCTTTTTATATATACTTATATTTTTTATACATGCACATTTTTATATATACATATATTTTTTATATATACTCGTATTTTTTTTTATATATCGATATATTTTTTCTATCTCTTTTTTATTTTATGAAGCATGGGAAGTTGTTAATAATTTGCATAATGGAAAAATGTACATATTTGGAGCTTTCCATGACTGTCATTGTATTTATTGCAGAACACTGATGAGGTGGGGTGCATAATGTTTTTACAGCTGTTATGTAATTATTACAGCATCTTTTTGAAAGACGTGTATGCTTTATAAGGATTGAATACCAAAATATTATTGCATCTACATATATATGATACATATTTTTTTTATCTAAGTGCTTACTCCAGTATATATGACATATATATATATATATATATATATATATATATATATATATATATATATATATATATATATACACATATGCACTGGGATTGATGTAATTGACTTAATCTGCTCCCTTAAGCTGCCCTTGAGGCAAAAATTTGAAATCATTATTATTATTGTTGTTATTATTATTATTATTATTATTAAGGTGGTGAGCTGGCAGAAATGTTAGCATGCCAGGTGAAATGCTAGGTGGCCTTTTGCCTGTTTTTATGTTCTGAGTTCAAATTCTGCTGAGGTCGACTTTGCCTTTCATCCTTTTGGTGGGGGTCGTTAAAATAAGTACCAGTTGAGCACTGGGGAAGTGATAATTGACTTACCCTGACCCCCATCAAAATTACTAGCTTAGTGCTAAAATTTGAAATCATTATTATTATTATTATTATTGTTCAGTAGTTTTATTTTTATAACGTGCTTTCATTTCCCTACCGAGCGCAGCTCTGTGCGCCTTGGGTATGTGCTGTGGTTTGCTGTGATGCTCTTATGGCTACTGTATTGAAAGTGTTTTGCGTAGGATGTGTGCAGTGCCCAGTAGTGCAATTTTCTGTATGTTATATATATTTGTAAGTCCTGGTGTTTTTGTTATGTATTTGTCTGAATAATTTTTTTATTATACCTAAGGCACCTACTATGATAGGAATTGTTTCTGTTTTTAGATTCCACATTCGAGTTACCTCTATTTCCAGGTCTTTGTATTTTGAAAGTTTTTCCATTTCTTTTAGGGAAACGTTGTCATCTGCTGGTATTGATACATCAATTAGAAAGCATTTTTTTCTTCATGATCTTTGACAACTATATCTGGTCTATTTGCCTTAATTTCTCTATTATTATTATTATTATTATTATTATTATTATTATTATTATTAAGGTGGTGACTTTCCCCTCCCCTCAAAATTGCTGGCCTTGTGCTACAAGTTGAAAGCAATATGTTGGAATAAATGATAGGATTAATTTAATGGTAGATTTTCTGGATTTGATCTGACCTGAGCTTATACAACAAAAAGAATAAGTACAACATTAACAATAATATTAACA
Source organism: Octopus bimaculoides (assembly GCF_046866305.1). Classification (NCBI taxonomy): domain Eukaryota; kingdom Metazoa; phylum Mollusca; class Cephalopoda; order Octopoda; family Octopodidae; genus Octopus; species Octopus bimaculoides. The sequence goes on along the minus strand of NC_142957.1, from coordinate 6,701,018 downwards.
GCAAAGACAACAACAAGAACATTACCTGTGTGGTCTTGTAATGTATCATTCGGATTTTGTCCCATCGAACCAAGCGTTCGTACATTATTGTACATACGTTTGCAAAGTGATTTTTCTCTTTCATCGCTGGTTAGCTTACAATAATTTAAGAAAAAAAAACAAAAAAAAACAAATGTAAGTAAATATAAATAAATAAAATGATCAACGTAAGATGTGATTATCATTTAATCTGAAGAATAGGAAGAAGAAGACGAAGAAGACGACGAAGACGAAGAAGAAGAAGAAGAAAATAACACTAAGAACACGTCTATAAACAAAAGCCGAAAAATAAAAATAAAACAACTGTTTCGATTATAAAAACAGAAATTATAACAACACTAACAACAACACCACCAGCAACACCAACAACAAAACCGAGAGTCAAACGATTAATAGAAGCTAAAAAGACCGGAAGTTAAAGTTTATCTTACCAATAAACCTCCTTATCGCAGAAACTCCACATCTACAATTACAACAGAAATGGTTTTCCCCATAATTTTTTTTCTGGTTTTTCTTTCTTTATTTTTCCTTTTTTTTATATTTCTTACTATATTTTACGAATTAATCCATTATTTCCTCTGCAAAAACAATTCATACCAACATTCTACTTTCACTTTCTACTTTCACTTTCTACGTTTCACATTCCTTATCTTTACATATTATTCTCTTGAAATTTCTATCTTTCCTTTCTTTCTGTTTTTTTTTTTTTGCCTTTGATTTGTTTTCTTCTTTCTCTTCTTTACCCTCACTCTTTCACTTTCTTTCTGTCTTCTTGAAAAGTTTTCAATCTTTCTCCATTTCTATCAATCTCTCTTTCAATTTCTTTGCTTTCTTGCCTTCTTTCTTAATTTTCCTGTCACTCTTTCCCCCCGTTCTTCTTTTTTCTGTTTTTCTTTCTTTCTTTCCGTCTGTCTCTCTTTCAATTGCTTTCTATATCTTTGCCTTTTCTCTACCTTTTTTTCCATTTTCTCCTCAACATTTCTTATCTCATCTTATTTTGCCATTCTTTTTGTCATTTGGAGATGTTTATATATATATATATATATATATATATACACACATATATACATACATACACATGTAGCTATATATGTTTATACATATACATACATATGCCTATATACATATACATACACGCACATATATATATATTACTTGATTTATACATTTATTCTTATTCTTTCCTTCATTACACAAATCAGTTGATGGTTCTTTATCTCTCTCTCTCTCTATATATATATATATATGTATATATATATATATATATATATATATATATACATACATATACACACACACTTCTGTGTGTACATATGTATGAATATAAACATAAATACCTGTACACATAACATACATATCGTTATATGCATACATGTATACATGCATATATATGAATTTATGTGTATGTATAAATATACATATACACATGTACATATACATATATATATGCATATGTATATCTACACACACACACACACACATATATATATATATATATATATATAAATGCACACACATATACATATATATATACACACACAAGTGTCACACTATCAAGTTTTGTTACTAAGTTTATATGGATGTATGTGTGTCTATGTATATATGTATGTCTATGTGTGTGTGTGTGTTGTGTATGTAGATAGATATATATTTAAGTATACATATATAGCATGTGTGTGTATATATATATACATATATATATATATATATATACATACATATATATTTAAGTATACATATAAAGCTTGTGTATATATATATATATATATATATATAGTATATATGTATACTTAAACACACACACACATGTATACTGATCTGTTTTTAATCCATTTGTTCATTTTCCAAATTATCTATTTACCTCTATGTTTAGCTTCAGTTTTTCACTCCATCTTATTACTTATATCTCTCTAACGTTCAATTTATCAAAATACCTACCTACAGAACTACCAAGTTATCTATGTAAGTGCATGTGTACCTACCTACCTACCTATCTACATGTTTACCTATCTATATGTCTATCTATCTTGCTAGATAAATATCAATCAATCTACCCACCTACCCACCTGTTTAACTATTTAATTCTATCTGCATCTCTCTCTCTCTCTTCTATCGATTAATCTATCTATCATTCTCTTTCTTTCTTTGTGTATATATATATATATATATATATATATATAAATTAACAGAATGAGATAAAAATCCAAGGCTGTGAAAGATTTCAGAACATTTATAAAGAGAAGGTCTTACAGCTGTTTCCGGAATATTTTATATATCCCTTCATCAGAGACGGTGCGAGAAAAAGGTTAAGCAATAGTTATTCTAGAGAAGATATGAAATAGAGAGTGAAGTGGAGGAATGAAAACAGACATGAGATATGCAGGGATATTGTATCTGCAGTTCCATTCACATCACTCTCTATTTCATATCTTCTTTAGAGTAACTATTGCTTAACCATTTTCTCGCATCGTCTCCGATGAAGGGATATATAAAATAACCTGGAAACAGCTGTAAGATCTTCTCTTTATAAATGTTCTGAAATCTTTCACAGCCTTGGATTTTTATCTCATTCTGTTAATTTTTTATATATATCCATGCTAATATATGACCTACGTTGGACTCACTCTTCATTCGCATAATCACCGAACCTGGAGCTTAACTATAGTCTGTCTATAGCACTTAGCATTACCTGACACCTTCGGGTCTTCTTGACACCATTACCTCTCATAACCTCATATATATATACATATATATGCATATGTATATATATGTCTATCTCTCTCTCTCTCAATATATATATATATATCATCATCATCATCATCATCGTTTAACGTCCGCTTTCCATGCTAGCATGGGTTGGACGATTTGACTGAGGACTGGTGAAACCGGATGGCAACACCAGGCTCCAATCGAATTTGGCAGAGTTTCTACAGCTGGATGCCCTTCCTAACGCCAACCACTCAGAGAGTGTAGTGGGTGCTTTTATGTGTCACCCACACGAAAACGGCCACGCTCGAAATGGTGTCTTTTATGTGCCACCTGCACAAGCCAGTCCAGGGGCACTGGCAACGATCTCACTATATATATATATATATATACAGAAATTTTTTTTTTTTTATTCTCAAATGTGTGATAATGCTAATAAATAGTGTGATCAGGATAAAATATCCATACATTGCAGAAAAATACATTACTGGCCAGGGTCGGTAAGGTATTTTTCTGCAATGTATGGATATTTTATCCTGATCACACTATTTATTAGCATTATCACACATTTGAGAATAAAAAAAAAATTTATTTCTGTATCTTTCAATACATCTCAACGCTTCTAAAACAAACTTTGTTCGTTTACTTTCATTATATATGTATGTATATATATATATATATATATATATATATATATATATATATATATATATATATAGCATACAAAAATAAGAGGAGTGACCAGCAAAAGTAGAAAAATGTCTTGCCCTTTTACAGTCTGTAGTGTCGCTGAAATTTTTACTGAGAACATATTCTTCGTGGTTAGATGATTCGGCATCTATTTCTAGCATATAGGAGTCCACTTTTGCTGGTCACTCCTCTTATTTTTGTATGTAATATAATTTTAATCTTCGGATTTTTTTAATATGCTAGACCACTGGTTTTAATTGATTAATATCAATTTCTACCCTTATTATTAAATATATATATATATATATATATATATATATATATATATATATATATATATATATATAAATATATATATGTCTGTATCCCTCACTCTCTCTATATATATATGTGTGTGTATATATATATATATATATATATATATATATATATATATATATATATATATATATATATATATATATATGTATATATATATTAAAATGAGATAGTTTTGGTGAAGCATTGTGAGGTTTAACTTTAAAGAAGTTTGTTGTGTAAGGCCAGAAAAATGCGAGAAGGTACAAAGTAAACTATGAAAGGAAAACAAAACAAAACAAAACTGTAGTTTTACTATGTATTTCTATATCTTGGGGTGAAGATCCCTTCATCAGGACATCTGGAAAAAGTGGTAGTAGGAAAATCTCATTACGCTGAGCAACGACCTTTTCCTACTACTGCTTTGTCCAGATGTCCTGATGAAGGGATCTTCACCCCAAGATATAGAAATACATAGTAAAACTACAGTTTTGTTTTGTTTTGTTTTCCTTTCATAGTTTACTTTGTACCTTCTCGCATTTTTCTGGCCTTACACAACAAACTTCTTTAAAGTTGAACCTCACAATGCTTCACCAAAACTATCTCATTTTAATATATATATATATATATATATATATATATATATATATATATATATATACACACACATATATATATAGAGAGAGTGAGGGATACAGACATATATATTTATATATATATATATATATATATATATATATAGATATGCAGGGCAGGGAATCGTCAATTAGTAATAAAATTAATAATTAACAATTTTGCCGGGTAGTTTTGAAATCAGTAGTTCTTTGACTGCTATTTCTGAATTCTCAGTATGTTGGAGAAGCAGGTTACTGTCAATCCCTATATATTTATGATATATATATATATATATATATTTAATAATAAGGGTAGAAATTGATATTAATCAATTAAAACCAGTGGTCTAGCATATTAATAAAATCCGAAGATTAAAATTATATTACATAAGTAGCTTTCTGTCTTAGCTACAATTCTGGTTTCTCTTCACAGCAGCTTCGTCCACAGACCCAAGCTGGAAAGAGCCCTTGGGTCCTATTTTGACCCATTGATCTCTTGAGTATTCTCTCTCCTCTACTGGAACCTGAAATATTAAAGTATATTGAACAGTGGATTTAAAACAAGAGATGAAATCATGAAAAAATCAATGATTAATTTCTTATACCAGAAGGGAAGGGTAGATTACAGGAGGAAAATGCATATATTTTCCAATTTTCTTCTATTTAGACAGCAATTAATTGAGCTAAGTAAGATTACTCTTTTACTCTTTTACTTGTTTCAGTCTTTTGACTGTGGCCATGCTGGAGCACCGCCTTTTAGTCGAGCAAATCGACCTCAGGACTTATTCTTTGGAAGCCCAGTACTTATTCTATCGGTCTCTCTTTTTGCCGAACCGCTAAGTTACGGGGGATGTAAACACACCAGCATCGGTTGTCAACTGATGTTGTGGGGGGGGGGGGACAAACACAGACACACAAACATATACACACACAAACATATACTATACACAGACACACACACACATATATATATATATATATATATATATATATATATATATATATATATATATATATATATATATATATATATATATATATATATATATACATATATACAACGGGCTTCTTTCAGTTTCCGTCTACCAAATCCACTCACAAGGCTTTGGTCGGCCCGAGGCTATAGTAGAAGACACTTGCCCAAGGTGCCACGCAGTGGGACTGAACCCGGAACCATGTGGTTGGTAAGCAAGCTACTTACCACACAGCCACTCCTACGCCTAGTTAAAAGTTTAAAAAATAGCTTTACCTTCTTATTGAGAGGACATGTGCAGGTTATGTGCTGAGCTTGATGATTTTCTTTCTTGCACTTCACAGCATTGTCATCACAAGGACGAACAGATAGCTTACAGGTGCAAGCAGAAATGTCAAAAATTTTATCCAGCTTTTCCTCCATATTCTGCTCCTTGACTCAATTACACAAATCTCAATTACACACTTTGCTATAATTTTAGCAATATCATAGTCTCAAGTCCGAGTGGGGGAAATGACTGTACTGAATAACT
>NC_142957.1:6682667-6685167 GCF_046866305.1 Octopus bimaculoides | reverse complement strand
AAACTATTAGCAGCTCATAAATATATATTGTGTTCATTAAATAATAACCAAAAAAACAACTGGAAATGTTCCCTGTGGGGCATGCCTGTTATAGTTCAGGCTTCCGCCACTAGATGTGACCCTCAAGCATCAGTCTCTTGACATCCTGTGAGGTCGAACTGCTATGTGGCATGTTTTTGTTTTGAAATGCTTTTCCTCTGTTTGTCGATTTTTGCATCGGCTGAAATGAAGGAACAGCATGCTTCTGTCAAATTCCATTTTCTGCTGGGGGAAAATGGTGGCCGAAAGAGGTGCCATGCTTCAAATAGCTTATAAGGATGCTGCCATGAGGAAAACACAAGTTTACGAGTGGTTTTCCTGCTTTAGGAATGGTCACTTGTCACCAACCTTGTTGACCTCCCAAATGACGGAAAACATCATGGAAATTCCTGAACTGATCTTGGAGGACCGTAGCCGAATGATTGACAAATTTGTTGATATGACTGGTGTGTCCTGGAGCTCCTGCCAATGAATTTTGAGCGAGGAATTGAGAATGAAAAGAGTTGCAGCAAAATTCGTGTCTCGCTTGCTCATGGAAGACCAAAAGCAGTCAAGACTGAATGCACGTCGTGGACTGAAAGAAAGGTTGGAAGTCGATCTGGACCTTTTGTGGAAGGTCATCACTGGTGACGAAAGCTGGTGGTACGGAATTTGCAAATGTGGAAAAAATGATGGGGAAAAAAAGGGAAAAAATGATGGGGGCATTAAAAGGCATCACATCGCAGTGATAGCTGAATGTTTACCGGCTGATGTCTGTTGATTTTATATCTTCTCCGTTTTCTTACTTGCCATATATGTATATTAATCGAAGTGGACAGTGAAAAATACATCTGGACTGCTCCATTGCTTCAAATGGAGAATACTTCGAGGGCGATAAAAGTGTAAACATGTAAAACTAAGTGAATAAAATAACATTGCAAAATTCTGGTTTCTTTAGGGTACCACCTTGTATACATACTTATTTTTGAATCAACAATGCTACCAATGGTTTCATGTATAAAAGAATTCACAATTTGTGATGGATGTTGGTAATTGCATACATTTTGAATAGGACGACCAGCATATACAAATGGATGTGATTACCATCCTAAAGCAGAACACTTGAAGAACTGTGAATATTTCCATATAAAACTATTGGTATAGCAGTTTATACACAGATAAAGAATATTTATCCACCAAATGCAATAAGAAGTACACATTCTCATTGTTCAATACTATCACACACTCACACACCCAATCACGTATTTATATGTATGTATACAATACAAAAGTCATAATGCTTTGCAAATTGTATTTAACAAATATTGACACCTGCGCTTGCGCATATATATATATTTTAGCAGTGTGTATATATATATATATATACTGCTAAAATGTCCTAATGCTTCTCAAAATTAATGCAGCGGTTGCATTTTTTCAGCGAAGAAACCTCCTGGTGGCGCGGCAAATACTGCTGGTGAGTGCACTGCTATGGAATATGGTGTTGTATAGCTGCACAGCAAATGCGCACTTCAATGTTGTCACATTTCAACTTCCTTCGGTCACCATCTCTTGCTTCCTCTCTGTCTCACACAGATTTATGTCACACACAGATATGTATATATATATATATATATATATATATGTATATATACATATATATATATAAATATACTTATATATATATATATATATATATGTTTGTTTCACCCTTTCTGTCTTGATCTCGGTCTTTCTCATTTTTCTGTCTGTCTCTAGCATCTTTCCCTGGATATCTCTCTCTCTTTCACTCATTTTCATGGTGACTATCTATTACTTCCTGCATTGTTGTATGAGTGTGTGAAAGTGCAAATGTGAATAGGTATGTGCGTATTTATAAATATATGCAGCTATCTCTGTTTGTACATCGATCTGTCTCTCAATACAACTACTTACTATGAGTGTCTGCATATCTAATTGTTTTTTATTGAATCACTTCCATCAACCTGTTCATATTTTACTTTCTAGCAAGGGGACAAAGTCTGGGTGGAATTCTGTTTTAAGCACTCCATATAACCCTGTCATAACTTTCCTACTTTTGGGGATTTTTAGAAAATTTTTATGAATTTGTTTTCTACATCTGGAAATTCATAAGATTATGCAAAAAATTTTGTGTGTATGTGATTCAAGGGCGATTTAGCAGTTCTTTTTAGTACATCCCACGACCACCTGATACATTACTTGTTTCTGGCATGTAACTCTGACATGTGCTGATATTTTTCAATAGTTTTCTCCCCATAAACATTTAACTGAATGATGATGTGCCCAAAGGCGGTCCATTGCTGGGATTTAAGCAAAAAGTTCAGTCTGTCTATGTTTTATATTCTGACTTTTTTTTGTTTTAATTTTTAAAAAGTGGATATTTTAGGACCAGCAACCACAAGCACACAAGATTAAAATCACTCAGCTCTAGAGGGATGCAGGTGACATACCTGTATGCAAG
>NC_142957.1:6650167-6672667 GCF_046866305.1 Octopus bimaculoides | reverse complement strand
ATATATATATATAGATTCAAGGTTGAATACGGTACTTATGCGTAGGCACCCGAATATCGTATCCCAAAAGGATAGGTGATCAAAATCAAAAAATAAGCAACACGGATTTGAAAGGTGATTGCAGTACGCACGTTTTATGCTATATATATATATATATATATATATATATATATATATATATATATATATATATATCACAGAAAATAAAGGAATTCTCAGATACAGAATGGCTGTAAAGACAGCTTAGAAAATTGAGTGAACACCCTTTAGAAAATAGAAAAAAGTGGCCAGCAAACCTCCACAGGGAACCAAACCCTGCGACTCTCAATTCCAGCTGAGCACTCTGTACATTAAGCTAAGAGGCTCCTGAGAAGTACAGGGTTCAATTCCCTGTGGAACCTTGCTGGCCACTTTTTTGCAGCTTCTATTGAGTATTTACCCAATTTTATAAGCTGTCCTACATTTTATAAGCCATCCTGCATTTGAGAATTCCTTTATTTCCAGTAAAATACCAACATATGCAGCGCTTATAAGTTTGTTTACAATATATAGATATATAAATGAATAACAGAAACCCATCAGAAGGTGAGTGCACAGCAGACGAGATCTTCAAAGGAAGAACTCCCATCTGACAAGTGTTTTGGCCCTTATACCTGACACTCTACAGGAGCCAGGCATGAGTGAAACGAGTAAAAGAGTAAAAGAGAATATCATTTTTAGAAAAACATAAATCCGGAGAAGAAACTCACTCTAAGAAGTAGAGCAGTCAATATTTTTCCCTGGTGAAGGCCAGTTTATGGGGTTACCCTGGGTTTCCATTCCATAAAGGGTCATAGGCCAACAGGTCTTGGGGTCTGATGATACGCCATAAGGTTAAACCTTTTATGGATGGGAAACCCAGGATAACCCCATAAACTGACCTTCACCAGGAAAAAGTATAAAAAAAATATATATAAAAGCACAACAGGCTTCTTTCAGTTTCCACCTACCAAATCCACTCACAAGGCTTTGGTTGGCTCGAGGCTATAGTAGAAGACACTTGCCCAAGGTGCCATGTAGTGGGACTGAACCTGGTACCGTGTGCCTGGGGAGCAAGCTTCTTACCACAGCCTACTGTAAAAATATTTACAACATGACAGTAAAACAGTCACATGACTGAATTTTATTTATTTATTTATTTATCTATTATTATTATTTTTTTTTTTTTGCTATTTCATTGCTTAGGCAAGTCAAGAAGTGGCGCGTCCTCTGGAGGTGAGTCTAGCTGCGCAAACACTGCGTAATGTTCATCATGCAATTAATGTTGTTGTCGTTGTTGTAGAGATTATTTTAGCTGTTCCTGTTGTTGTCATTGTTGTTCAAATCATCGCTTCACTTTCAGACACGATTCTGACTTGCACTCATGAGATATAGGTTCGATTCTCAGACCAGGCGGTGTGCATTCATTTCATGTTTCTCCACTCTCCACTTTTAATCAGGGGGGGGGGGGCCTTGCTCGCCTAGCTAATTGGGTGGCATCATTCAAAAGCTAAAACAATGCAAAAGAGCAAAACAGGACAGTGGAGACATTTATGTATATGTATACACACATATATGCATGTATGTATTTTCATCATCATCATCATCATCGTTTAACGTCCGCTTTCCATGCTAGCGTGGGTTGGACGATTTGACTGAGGACTGGTGAAACCGGATGGCAACACCAGGCTCCAATCTGATTTGGCAGAGTTTCTACAGTTGGATGACCTTCCTAACGCCAACCACTCAGAGAGTGTAGTGGGTGCTTTTACGTGTCACCCGCACAAAGGCCAGTCAGGCGGTACTGGCAACGGCCACGCTCAAGATGGTGTATTTTATGTGCCACCCGCACAAGAGCCAGTCCAGTGGCACTGGCAACGATCTCGCTCGAAAATCCTATGAAGGCCAGTCAGGCGATACTGGCAACGGCCACGCTCAAAATAGTGTATTTTATGTGCCACCTGCACAAGAGCCAGTCCCAGAGCACTGGCAACGATCTCACTCGAAAATCTTATGAAGGCCAGTCAGGCGGTACTGGCAACAGCCACGCTGAAGATGGTGTATTTTATGTGCCACCCGCACAAGAGCCAGTCCAGGGGCACTGGCAACGATCTCGCTCGAAAATCCTACGAAGGCCAGTCAGGCGGTACTGGCAACGGCCACGCTCGATGGTGGATTTTATGTGCCACTCGCACAAGAGCCAGTCCAGGGGCACTGGCAACGATCTCGCTCGAAAATCTTACGAAGGCCAATATATACTATCTTTTATCTTTTACTTGTTTTGGTCATTGGACTGTGGCCATACTGAGGCATCATCTTGAAGGGTTTAGTTGAAAAAAAATCAATCCCAATCTCTCTATTGGTCTCTGTTGTCAAACTGCTGATTTATAGGAATGTGAACAGACTCTGGTCATAAAACAATGGGGGGGGGGGCATACAAATGCAAAGATGCATGCATGCACACAAACACATATTTATGAAAGCTATTATAGATGTTTTCGATCTAGTTTGGATTCTTTGCCATCAAATTTGAATTCTTTGCAACCAAATTTAAATTCTTTGCAATCAAACTTAAATTCTTTGCCATCAAATTTGAATTCTTTGCAACCAAATTTAAATTCTTTGCAATCAAAGTTGAATTCTTTGCCATCAAATTTAAATTCTTTGTCATCAAATTTAAATTCTTAGCAATCAAATTTGAATTCTTTGCGCCTCCACCCACACAAAGGTGATACTGCAGTTTTATCAACGCTACACTTACAGCCCATTAGTTAATACCTCTAATGAGGTATCCTCCATTCAGCTTGGATCTACATAGCTTTTTCACTCTCCTGGTATATTCAGGAGACAATTTTTCCTTCATCTTTGTATTCAACATCTGGTCTTATTTACAAAAGCTATTATTTTGAAGTTGTTTTTCACTTTTGGTGATGATCTCTGATCAAAACTAAGGCTAATGATATTTTATATCTTATTATTACTATTATTATCATTATTATTGTTATTATTATTATTTTCGTTTGGCTCAGGTTTGGTTTTATTTCCGGTAGAATTTATGTGGGTAGCGGGTTACTACCTGTAACTTTAGGTATCCACAAGTTTTCAGCAGTCTTTCAAATGCTTAGAACCCTCCTGATAATCCTTGCTGTCCCTAAGAGACAAACTTACTGAAGGAGCTCTACTGGGCATTCTATTTCAATCTCCTTCAGCCATTTGTCTATATCTTGGCTTACCGTTCCCAAAGCACCAATAATTATACGCACGACCTTTACTATTCACATGCTCCAAATTCTTCCTATTTTAAATCTTAAAGGATTTTATTTTTTTATTTTTCTTCCTCTTTCTTTACAATTCTGGAATCAAATGGGCGTGATGGGTCGATCAGTAAGCAACTTCACTTTTCCTTATCTATAAGTGTTATGTCCAGTCTATTATTTTCTAATTTCTTGTCCATTCGAATAGGAAAGTTCCACAAAATCTTACATTTCTCTGACTCTAATACTCTTTTGACTTGGTGATTGTACCATGCGTTTCCAGCCTCAAATACCTATTTCTGGTGCAATTTCCAGTGTAAGACTTTCACAGTCTGGTTATGCCTCCATTTCTTTTATTCTTCCTGTGTCAACTTGGAACATTCTGCCACAACATGTGCCGCTGTCTTGCTCCAAGTACCACATTCTTTCCATATATATTTTTTCTGAAGTTGCTTGTCTTCATCATTTGATACTGGGCTGCTACAATTGGGCCCTCTGTTCCTTTGACTCACGGTCATAACTCATGACATTATGATTGTGAGTCAAAGACTCGAACCACGAAGCCACATGCCCTCAGCTATGTGACTTACCATCACTTAAATCACAGATAAGTTTGAAGCAGATGGAACTGGTAAGAATTTCCTCAAGAAAGGTTCCTGAAGATTGTGGATACGAAAGCAAGAAATGGTACTGGAACCACATTACCAAATCATCATCATCATCATCGTTTAACGTCCGCTTTCCATGCTAGCATGGGTTGGACGATTTGACTGAGGACTGGTGAAACCAGATGGCTACACCAGGCTCCAATCTGATTTGGCAGAGTTTCTACAGCTGGATGCCCTTCCTAACGCCAACCACTCAGAGAGTGTAGTGGGTGCTTTTACATGCCACCGGCACGAAGGCCAGTCAGGCAGTACTGGCAATGGCCACGCTCAAAATGGTGTATTTTATGTGCCACCCGCACAAGCGCCAGTCCAGGGGCACTGGCAGCCAGTCCCCGGAAAATTTGTGTTGCAAGTAAGGTGTGGGATAGGAATTTTAAAATTAAGCGTACATCATGTTTGGAAGTATTATCACTGGAAAAGTTACATTCTAGGAATAATCCATGCTCTCAATGAAGATATATGTATGTTGTGTTGGCACTCCGTCACTTATGACGTCGAGGGTTCCAGTTGATCCGATCAACGGAACAACCTACTCGTGAAATTAACGGGCAAGTGGCTGAGCACTCCACAGACACATGTACCCTTAACGTAGTTCACAGGGATATTCAGTGTGACAAGGCTGACCCTTTGAATTACAGGCACAACAGAAACAGGAAGTAAGAGTGAGAGAAAGTTGGGGCGAAAGAGTACAGCAGGGTTCGCCACCATCCCCTGCCGGAGCCTCGTGGAGCTTTAGGTGTTTTCGCTCAACAAACACTCACAACGCCTGGTCTGGGAATCAAAACCACGACCCTTTGACCGCAAGTCCGCTGCCCTAACCACTAGGCCATTGCACCTCCACTAGTAGATATATGGATAATATATATATATATATATATATACATATATATGCCACATTTGATATAATGTAAGTTATATTACAATATGTTATGTTGTAACATATGACATCATAAGTTCTTGTTTAAGACATCACAAATCAGTGTCTTAAATGACAAACTGAAATGCTTACCCTGTTGTTTTTGTTGTTGTTTTATGTCAGTTTCACTTCAGTTAGTTATTTTCACATACCTCTACTCCTTTGTACACCTGATATTTTTTAATTGTTTTCCTCATATTATTTTTACCTGTATTCTTTATACTCTTTTAGCCTTGTATTTATTTTTACCTAAACTTCTAATATCATTATTACCTGCACTCCTCATTATTCCCCTCCCCCCACCTTCTTGTGCTCCTTTACTTGTACTCCTGATGTCTTTTAGCTGTACTCCTCCCCATTGTACTTTAACCTGTATTCCTAATATTATTTTACCTATACTCGTCACTAAATATTACCTGTATTCTTTACATTATTTTACCTGTACTCCTTATCTCCTTTCACTTCTACTCTTGATATTATTTTACCTGTAATCTCCATATTATTTTACCTGCATTTCTTATTCCATTTCACCTCTACTCCTCCTATTATTTACCTGTACTCCCAATATTATTTTACCTGTACTCTTTGTATAATTTTACCTGTTTTCTTTATAACCTTACCTGTATTTTTGATATTATTTTCCCCGCATTCCTAAAGTTACTCCACCTGTACTCCTTAACTTTTGGTTTGTTTTCGTTTTACTTTATAATTCCAGCCAAAAAACCACCTGGTGCGGCAGGGGGAGGTGAGTTTTGTAGATCTGTGGACCATGTCTTAGACTTCCACTTCTATATGTGGCGTTCAAAACACACACACATACTCTATCTATCCATCACTGCATCTCGTCACTGTCTGTCTCCCTCACGATCTTGATATATATATATATATATATATATATATATATATATATACACTTATACATACATACATCTATATATGTGTGTGTGCGGGCACATGCGTGTGTTTGTATATATACATATATATATATGTGTGTACATAGATGTGAGTGTGTATATATATATGTTAATTAGAGGATATATTAACCTCTTAAAGGGATGATTACACCCAAGGAAACACTGGTTCTATATCTAATATCTTTGGGAAATAAAATTTCCCTAAATCAATAAGTATATATTAAGCATATCATCAGTATCCAATTAATAGAAAGGAAAAAAATGGAAGGCTGAAAGTTAATAATTATTAATAAATTAATAATTCTTAGTTCCTACAGCTGTTTCCATTAGTGCACTTTAACCCATAAACTGCTGGGATTTTGCTGTATGTTACACGAACTGCTGAGCCTATTTTGGGTAAAGGTCAACATCGATTTATCACTCGAAAAAAAATACTCAGTGTTTCTTAACACCTTCTGTGATTGGCTACACTGTTTCTGTGGTGAAACGGTATCGTGTGCATACATTATACATCATCAAAATTAGGTCAGGTCATGCCCTACTTCCGTGGCCTGTCGCACTGTCGTATTGGCCACTGAGGTGGCCTATCGCACTGTTGCGTTGGCCACAGGTGGCCTATCGCAGTTTATGGGTTAAATAAATGACAAATTTATGCTTTAAATTTGCATTTATTGGATATGAGCAAAAATATTATCAGGAAAAAAGATATACATTAAAAGATTACATGCTGACCGCTTAGTTAATAAAATAACTCCATATATTTAGACTACTGGTATGAACTAAGAGGTCAACATATAATCTTTTAATGTAGAGATTTTACCCTGCTCATATCTTATAAATGCAAATTTAAAGCATAAATTTGTAACTTATTTAATGAGCACTAATGGAAACAGTTGTAGGAACTAAGAATTATCAACTTATTAATAAATAATTATTAACTTTCAACTCTCCATTTTCTTTTCTGCTATTAATTGAATACTGATGATATGTGTGTGTATGTGTTTGTGTATGTGTGTATCTATATATATATATATATGTGTGTGTGTGTATACATAAGTAAATATATATGTACATTGTGTTATCATCCAAGTTGTGCCCACATGAAGCATAGCTGCATGTTCACATTAATCAAATGTATATAAATAGATGTTTAATTTTGAATAAGATATAATATATAGCATCAAAAATTTATGTTGAGTTCTATTTGCAGATTAATAATATATCAAAACAAAAGATTGGAAAAATATTTGGTACATTTTTAATTCTACATTACATGTGTTTCGTGGAGGCGCAATAGCCCAGTGGTTAGGGCAGCGGACTCGCGGTCGTAGGAATGCGATTTCAATTCCCAGACCAGGCGTTGTGAGTGTTTATTAAGCGAAAACACCTAATGCTCCACGATGCTCCGGCAGGGGATGGTGGCGAACCCTGCTGTACTCTTCCGCCACAACTTTCTCTCACTCTTTCTTCCTGTTTTCTGTTGTGCCTGTAATTCAAAGGGTCAGCCTTGTCACACTCTGTGTCACGCTGAATATCCCCGAGAACTACGTTAAGGGTACACGTGTCTGTGAAATGCTCAGCCACTTGCACGTTAATTTCACGAGCAGGCTGTTCCGTTGATCGGATCAACTGGAACCCTCGACGTTGTAAGCAACGGAGTGCCAACAACAACAACAACATGTGTTTCATTACATGATAGGAGTTAAAAAGCTATGCATGGAGATAAAAGAGCAATTCCATTATAACTGATGCTACATTTGCAAGAATCTTTTAATCCTAAAAATGTTCTTGCATCTTACTTAAACAAAATGAAATCTAACGACCTATGAATACTTTAATTACTGTTGCCCATAAATATTATTACTTATGTATTGTAATTCTGTTTGAGTTACTGTGGTGTATGCGTGCGAGTAGAAGTAATCGGCTTACCTTGGTTTTCCTTCCTTTGCACAAGTCTGTCCTGCGGTATCCGATCCTCATGGCTCGCCCGACCCGAAGAACACTAGAAATAGCAGCTGCTTCTCCCAACACCTAGATGATCGCTTGGCACGTCCTCTCCTAACAACAACCCCCGTTCGAAAAGGGCATGAAATCCCGATTGAGGCTCCCTCTGCTCTTCTTCCTCTTCCGGTCAGCTCGCCGTTCCGGTCAGCTCGCCGTTCCAGTCAGCTCGCCGTTCCGGTCAGCACGCCGTTCCTGTCAGCTCGCCGTTCCGGTCAGTTCGCCGTTCCTGTCAGCTCGCCGTTCCGGTCAGTTCGCCGTTCCGGTCAGTTCACGGTTCAGGTCAGCTCCCCAGTCGTTGACGTCATGCCACAGTTACAATGTTTGAACTAGCTCGTCATAGAGAAAATAAATACTTGGGTAACTGATGCCATGGAAAAAAGACATGATGCTTGACTTGGTGGTACTTATGCTAGAAAACCTTGTGCAGAAAATTTACATGTGCAAACAGTTTTTATATTAAAAGCAACCTGAAGTGGTATGGATGTTATGCATGCTTTCATATCCAACACTATTGTTTAATACAGACTGTAGTGCCTTTGGTAAAATGTAACTGACACAGCAGGTACACATAACTGACGCAACACTTCCACCTAGAAATCTATCACATTTTTATTTTAATCCGTCAGGAACATGAGGAATCGATCAAAAGGTGAAAACATACACTATGCATTCAAAATGTGTGCTGCACTTGAACACAAAATTCTAAATAACGTTTCTTGAAGATTATTGCAGCGCCATGCATAATCATCATCATCATCATTTAACATCCGCTTTCCGTGCTAGCATGGGTTGGACGGTTTGACTGAGGACTGGTGAAACCGGATGGCTACACCAGGCTCCAATCTGATTTGGCAGAGTTTCTACAGCTGGATGCCCTTCCTAACGCCAACCACTCAGAGAGTGCAGTGGGTGCTTTTACGTGCCACCGGCATGAAGGCCAGTCAGGAGGTACTGGCAACGGCCACACTCGAAATGGTGTATTTTACATGCCACCTGCACAGGAGCCAGTCCAGCGGTACTGGGAACAAACTCGCTCAAATGTCTTAGATAATTAAATCTAGACATTTTACATGCATTGCAGGTAACTTGAGAGCTCTATAATACAACAAGTCACTGCTCATAATGTGGTTGAAATTTCCATGCACAGTGCACAAGCAGGTACATATCACTGAAAATATAAAGTACTATATATAAGAACAAAATTCCCCCTTACAGCATGTCATAACGGTTGCATTGGTTTAAAGTAATTATTTGTCAGGATTTTGATGACTAAACTTATAATTCCAAAATGTAACTGACACAATAAATTCTAATGGCCACAATAAATTCTGTTTTTGCTGACAAGCAGGATGATTTTCCAAAAAAATAACATTACCAAAATGTAGTTTTACTTTAGTTCTTCCTGAAAATGCATTTTTGCAAGGTGGATAGTTAATCTTTTTCTAGGATGGAACTGGATAACACCTACCTTTTGTCATTGCAGTCAAATTGTCATCTTCCGGAGTGGATCCAAAATGGCTGCCCTGGTCACATGACAATAGTTCTCCAGAAACTTCTTTTCTACATTTTTGAATCCTATTGGCCAGACAGCTATACTTGTGCCTAAAGTATAGCTGTATGGCATATGGCTTAGTGGTTAGGGTAATCACCTCAGGATTGTAAGGCTGTGAGCTTGATTACCTGGCAGTGCGTTTCTGTCCTTGAGCAAGGCACTTTATTTCACATTGCTCCAGTTCACTCAGCTGACAAACATGAGTTGTACCTGTAATTCAAAGGGACCAACCTTGTCACATTCTGTGACATGCTGAATGTCCCCCCAGAACTACGTTAAAGGTACGGGTGCCTTTGGAGTACTCAAATATTTGCACTTTAATTTCATGAGCAAGCTGTTCTGTTAACAGGACACCCCCCACACACACATATATATACTCTTTTACTTGTTACAGTCATTTGACTGTGGCCATGCTGGAGCACCGCCTTTGTAATGATTATAGCCCTCATTTATATATATGTATGTATATAAAAATACATGTATGTAAATACATAACTTGATATGTATGTATATATATATATATACATACCTTTCTTCCTACTTCACCGCCGAGGTGGTATAATTTCCTGGGAGAGAAATAATTTTGCGGCTGAGGATAGCTTTACATTGTAAATTACACACATATTATATTATACACATATAAAGCTTGAAACACGTGTACCGCGGAATCCTTTGAAGTTTTGTTGTAATTTTTTGGATTTACAATTTATATATATATATATATATAGGCACAGATGTGGCTATGTGGTAAGTAGCTTACTTACCAACCACATGGTTCTGGGTTCAGTCTCACTGCTTGGCACGTTGGGCAGGTGTCTGCTACTATAGCCTGAGGCCAACCAAAGCTTAGTGAGTGGATTTGGTAGACGGAAACTGAAAGAAGCCCATCGTATATGTATATATATATATATATATATATATAATGTGTGTGTGTGTGTATATGTTTGTGTGTCTGTGTTTGTCCCCCCAACATTGCTTGACAACTGATGCTGGTGTGTTTCTGTCCCTGTAACTCAGCAGTTCGGCAAAAGATACCGATAGAATAAGTACAAGGCTTACAACGAATAAGTCCTGGGGTCGATTTTCTCGATTAAAGGCAGTACTCCAGCATGGCCAGAGTCAAATGACTGAAACAAATACAAGAAGAATATATGAATACACACTCACACACACACACACATCTGTGTGTGTGTGTGTGTGTGTGTGTGTTAAGAAGGGGAGGTTTTTTTTGCTCATAAAAATGCACCTGAAACTGAGTCTGCCATCGGTTTTAGGTTTATATAAATAACTGAAACATGTTAAACATGTTTGTATTAATTATCAACATATCCAGAACATGTTTATAGTTTTAGGATTGGTCAATTGACTGAGAGCAGACGATAAGTCAGCCATGATGTGTCACCTAAGAAAGCATGTTCCTTCTGGGTTATACACATGTATATCTGTACTAATGTATAGCCACATACATATCTATACTTACATATATATATATATATATGTGTGTGTGTGTGTGTGTGTGTGTGTGTGTGTGTGTGTGTGTGTGTGTGTGTGAATATATATATATATATATATATATATATATATATATATACGGATACATATATACATGTATGTTATTTCTTTACTACCCAGAAGGGGCTACACACAGAGGGGACAAACAAGGACAGACAAACGGATTAAATCGATTATATCGACCCCAGTGCGTAACTGGTACTTATTTAATTGACCCCGAAAGGATGAAAGGCAAAGTCGACCTCGGCGGAATTTGAACTCAGAACGTAGCGGGCAAACGAAATACCGCTAAGCATTTCGCCCGGCGTGCTAACGTTTCTGCCAGCTCGCCGCCGTGTATGTGTGTGGGTGTTTTTTAATGTATTTGTGTGTGTATGTGCATGCATGTATGAATGCATATTCATCTACACATATACATGTATACATATACATCTGTATATATACATCAATACATACAATTTTGTACATATACAGCTATACATATACATGTATACATATACATGTGTATATATATTCATGTATATATATCATCGTTTAACGTCCGCTTTCCATGCTAGCATGGGCTGGAAGATTTGTCTGAGGACTGGTGAACCAGATGGCTGCACCAGGCTCCAATATGATCTGGCAGAGTTTCTACAGCTGGATGCCCTTCCTAACGCCAACCACTCCATGAGCGTAGTGGATGCTTTTACGTGCCACCGGCACGAGGGTCAGTCAAGTGGTGTCTTGGTCACCTAGATAACGGAAGCTATCAACTACTTCTAGTTTTTTCTCCCTGAATGTGGCAGAACTTGTTCTCTGCACGTTTGCAGTGTTTATTGCTCCTGAGCATTTGCCACATACAAAATCTATCTTGCTAATTAGCCTTCCTTTGATATTGCTGCACCTCTTATGTGTCCATAGCTTACACTGGGTACATCTTATAGAGTTTCTACCTACGCCTTTTCTACAGATCGAGCAGGGCCATCTACCTGAACGGGTTTGTGGTTTGTCTACCTTCCTACTTATTAGGACTTTGGTTTTAGCTAGGTTGACTTTAAGGCCCTTCGATTCTAATCCTTGCTTCTATATATATATATATATATATATATATATATATATAATCAAACAGCTGTAAGTTTTTGTCCCTTCTCCAATTGCTAAATGTCCTTTGTATTTGATATCTAAATTGTTAATATGACATGGTATGTCATAAGTGTCTGTATATTGTGTTTTTCGTCAATTTAGTTATAAAATAAACAGATTAATCAACGGAATACATTGTCTGCAAGTCGATGGGTACTGCATATTCTCCTCTATTTTCTCATTGCTATATATATATATATATATATATATATATATATATATGTATGTATGTATGTATGCATGTATATTTTATTAGAGGAAAGAGGACAACAAGAACCAAGGGAGGACAAGTATCTCAAGTCATTTAGAATATTCAGTTAGGGTAAGGTGAATTTAAAGTCTCATAGCTTCTGGGATGTCCCAAGTGATAGGCTAGCATGTCTGTACCCTGAGTATTCGGTCATCAGAGACAAGGTGAGTAGGTATAAAAGTTCCAGACAGGGAATTCACAGTTTATAAAGAATAAAATAGTAGATAAAAGAATAAAGAGTAAAACAGTAGATAAAAGAATACAGACAGGAGAATAAAGTATGTATGTATGTATGTATGTATGGGTGGATGTATATATATGTGTGCGTGTGTGTGTGTGTGTGTGTATTTATTAATATATACACATACCTTTATGTGTGTGTATATATATATATATATATATATATATATATATATATATATATATATATACAAATATATATGTGTGTGCTCCAGCATGACTGCAGCTACATGGGTGAAACAAGTAAAAGAGTATACATGCATATGTATGTACATACACACAAAAAGCAAATATGTGTATGTGTTGTGTGTATGTGCGTATCCGTGTGCCCCTATATATACATACATATATATACACATACAGACATACATAGATATATAGATATATATACAAGCATACTCTACACAGACCTTCATATATCCTTATGTACACACTCACTCATGCACCTCTATCTATCTATCTATATTTAGATGTCTGTGTGTGTGTGTACATACACACAAACATATACATATATATATATATATATATATATATATATATACATATATATATATATATATATATATAAATGTATATATATATATATATATATGTATATATATATATATGTATATATATATGTATATATATATATATGTATATATATATATATATGTATATGTATATATATATGTATATATATATATATGTATATATATGTATATATATATATGTATATATATGTATATATATATATATATATGTATATATATATATATATATATATATATATATATGCATATATATGTATATATATATATGTATATATATATGTATATATATATGTATATATGTATATATATATGTATATATATATAAGCAATGTTAATTCTATATATATATGTATGTATGTATGTATGCATTCATACACACACATAACAGGAATATATGAAAGAAATATAACAAACAAAAGAGAAAGAAAGGGAAAGAAAGAAAGAACGAAAGAATGATCAAAAGCTGCAACAGAATGCACATAATGCATTAGTGGCGCAATTATAAAAGAACGGGAGAATATCTGTCAAATGCATATGCCCATATCTTGTGAATGGATCTGGGTGAAAAGAAGAAGAAAAAGATGAACAAAAACCCGTCAGTTTTAATGGGTGTGAGCAGCAATTTAGACAGCTGTGATAGGTGGCTGTTCCATTAACGTTTCTTACAAGTTTCTTTGCTGATTTCCTTCACCAGAAGTAAATTAAAAGGTGTTGGACCTGTTGGATGGCTCTCTCTTTACTCTTTTACTTGTTTCAGTCATTTGACTGCGGCCATGCTGGAGCACCACCTTTAGTCGAATAAATCGACCCCCAGGATTTATTCTTTGAAAGCCTAGTACTTATTCTATCAGTCTCTTTTGCCGAACCGCTAAGTTACGCAGACGTTAACACACCAGCATCGGTTGTCAAGCAATGCTAGGGGGACAAACATATATATACATATATACGACGGGCTTCTTTCAGTTTCCGTCTACCAAATCCACTCACAAGGCTTTGGTTGGCCCGAGGCTATAGTAGAAGACACTTGCCCAAGGTGCCACGCAGTGGGACTGAACCCGGAACCATGTGGTTGGTAAGCAAGCTACTTGCCACACAGCCACTCCTACGCTGTTTGTTGTTGTTGCTGTTTAACCCTAGGTCAATCCTGATCCAGTCGACCTGTGATCAAAAGTGTTTCAGCTGTTACTATCTTGTCTTTTATTCAGACAATGTGTATCTGGGACTACATTATCTAATGTCTTTCATCATAGTTGTTTAGCCCCAGGTCAGTCCTGATCCACTAGATCAATGATCAAAGGTGTTTCAAATGTGACCATCCTGTCTTTTAATTCAGTTCTTCGAGTGTATCTAAGGCCACATGATCTAATGTGTCCATCCTGGCTGTTTAGCCCCAGGTCTGTCCTGATCGAGCTATTCCAGATGTGACCATCCTGTCTGTTATTCAGGCATAGCATATCTAGGACTACACTGTCTAATGTATCCTTTGTTGTTCTGCTCCACCTCTTATCCAGAAGGTGCATGATCAACAATGTTCCAGATATGGCCCCACTGTCATTTATTCAAACATAATGTATCTAGGACTACATTGTCTAATGTGCCCATCTTTGATGTTGTTTAACTCCAGGTCAGTCTTGATCCAGTAGACTTATGATCAAAGTTGTTCCAACTGTGACCATCCTGTCTTTTATTCAGACATAGTGTATCTAGGACTACATTATCTAATGTGTCCTTCTTTGTTGATGTTGTTTAGCGCCAGGTCAGTCCTGATCCTGACAGACCTATGATCAAAGATGCAAAGATGTTCCAACTGTGACCATCCTGTCTTTTATTCTGGCATAGTATATCTAGGACTACATTATCTAATGTGTCCTTCCTTGTTGTTTAGCCCCAGGACAGTCCTGATCCAGCAGACCGATGATCAAAGTTGTTCCAGCTATGACCATCCTGTCTTTTATTCAGACATAGTGTATCTAGTGTGTCTAACGTGTGCTTCCTTGTTGTTTAACCCTTGGTCAGTCCAGTCCTTATTAACCAAAATCTTGTATCAAAGCCATTCTAGTCATGGATATCATTCCTTGGTGATCTTGGGGTTACAATTTTCAATGTAGCCAACATTTTAAGGACAATAACAATCATGATGATGATGAAGGTGATGATGATGATGATGATGATGACGATGACGATGACAATAATGACGAAGGTCACAGGGTGACAGCAATGATGATGATGATGATGATGATGATAACGATGATGATGATTATGATATTGGTGATGACAACGTCAGTGATGATGACAATTATGATGTTGACGATTATGATGAAGGTGATGATGATGATGATGATGATGACGATGACGATGACAATAATGACGAAGGTCACAGGGTGACAGCAATGATGATGATGATGATGATGGTGGTGATTATGATATTGGTGATGACAACGTCAGTGATGATGACAATTATGATGTTGACGATTATGATGAAGGTGATGATGATGATGATGACGATGACGATGACAATAATGACGAAGGTCACAGGGTGACAGCAATGATGATGATGATGATGATGGTGGTGATTATGATATTGGTGATGACAACGTCAGTGATGATGACAATTATGATGTTGACGATTATGATGAAGGTGATGATGATGATGATGTATATATAGTTGTTTGGCCCCAGGTAAGCTGAACGATGGCTTCAGTCATTTGCTCACACACGTACATGCGTATATACATACACACACAAACATATATACATAAAATTATATGCTCATACACATATACATACGTACATTTCTACATGCAGACACACACACACACACACACACACACACAAACATACATGCACCCATACACACATGTACATATAGACATACAAACTATATATACCCATACACACACATACATACATGCTTACGCACATCCAATTATACACACATACATACATATACATACTCATACACACATGTACATACATAGATATACCCATACACATACATACATACATACTTATGCACATAAAACCATACATACAGACATACACATACATATACATATACAAGCATACATGTACATACATAGCCATACCTACATACATACATGCATACAAATATACATAGATACATACATTCTTACAAAGATGCATACATACACATAGACAATATCCATTTCCCTCCAGCATGCATATGCATATATACACATATACGTATACACACATACACACGCACAAACACATGCACACACACAAATGCATACACACAACCATATACACACACATATACATACATACACAATTTCCTTCACCTCCACACATATACATGTACAAGCATATGCACACACACACACACACACACAACTACATTCCAAAGCACACACTGACAGACATCTTTCATCAGAAATAACCAATAGATGTCGCTGTAATCACGTAAACATGCATTTTTTATCCAATTCTGATTAAGTTGAATTCTTCTATTCCACTTGTTTTTATCAAAATGTTTTTATCTTCTGCTTTTCATTGAATCTGGTAACATCAGCTGCCATGTTGTGCGCTTAGGGGTGGGTGGTGGGAAGGATCACGGTGTGTGTGTGAGAAAGAGCATATGTATGTGTATGTATACGTGTAGAAAAATATGTATGTGTGTGTGTTGTTTGTATGCAGGTGTGTCTATGACTCTGTGTGTGTGTATGTGCATATGTATGTGTGTGTGTGTGAGAAAGAGTATATGTGTGTGTGACTGTTTTGTGTGTGTGTGTGTGTGTGTGTGTGTGCATGTGTGTGTTTAAGTGAATGTCTGTGTATGACTGTGCGCATGAATAGGTGTCCGAGTGTGTGTGTGTGTGTGTGTGAGAGAGAGAGAGAGAAAGAGGGAGTATGTGTATGGGTATGTATGTGTGCGACTATTTTGTGTGTGTGTGTGTGTGTGTGTGTGCATGTGAATATGTGTGTATGAGTTTGTGTGTGAATGTGTGTCTATGAGTGTGTGTGTGAGTATGTGTGAATAGGTGTGTATGTGAATGTATGAGTGTGTGTGTGTGTGTGTGTGCATGTATGTGCGTATGTGTGTATGCATATGTTAGTGTGTGTGTGTGTGTGATAGAAAATCACCATCACCATCGTCGTCCTCCTCCTCATCATCATCACTGCCATCATCATCATCATCATAATCATCATTGTAGTCGTCTTCATCAACATCATCATCATCAACATCATCGTCGTCATCATCATCATCATCATCATCATCATCTAATATCTCTTTTTTGATGCTGTGATGGGCTGGACAGTTTGAGAAGAGCAGATGAGCCAGAGGGCGCTGCTACATGCTGTGTCTGCTTTGGCATGGTCTCTACAGCTGGATGCTCTCCCTGATGCCAACCACTCAACAGAGGGTACTGTGTGCTTTCCAGGTGGCATATACATAATACTTAGGGACTGACATGATTGTGTGATAAGAAGTTTGCTTCCCAACCACATGGCTCCGGGTTCAGTTCCTCTGTGTCGCACCTTGAGCAAATGTCTTCTACTATAGCCTCGGGATGACCAAAGCTTTGTGAATGGATTTGGTAGATGGAAACTAAAAGAAGCCCATTGTATGTATATATATATATATATATATATATGTATACACACACGCACACACATACACACACAAGCACCAAGCTAAAAAGAAGAAAAAATGATAAGTGCTGGGGTTGATACATTCAACTAAAAATTCTTTAAGGTGGTGCTCCAGCATGGCCACAGTCTAATGACTGAAACAAGTAAATGAATAAAAGCATAAAAAGTCATATATATATATATATGTGTATGTATATATATGTGTGTGTGTATATATACATATATATATATATATGTGTGTGTGTGTATACACACATATATATGTGTGTGTATATATACGCACATATATATGTGTGTGTATATATACGCACGCACGCACGCACACAGACACACACATATATATATATATATACACACACACATATATAAAAGAAGAAAAAGAAAATGGATATTGTGGGAAGTTAATAATTGTTTATTATTAACAGCAAATTAATCATCATCCTTTACAGCTGTTTCAATTAATACTAAGTAAATATTAAATTTATATGATCTGAGAATATCTTCAGAGGGAAAAAATATATACCCTTGGATGTTTTTATATGTGTTTATGTATTCATTATAACAGACTGAATGATAATGTATGATATATATATGTATCTGAATTATATATATATGTATATATATATATATATATATGTATATATATATATATATATATATGTATATATATATATATATATATATATATATATATATATATATATATATATTATTTTGCTTAAAAGAGTTCCAACACTGTCTGTTTTTTATGTTTTATTTATATTCCTGCAGAACTAATGTGGGGTATAGAATATGGAATATACAATATATAATATAATATACAATATATAATATAAAATAAAATAAAAATGGATGGCACCATGAAATAAAGTATTGAATGTAGATGAAATATTGAGTGTTCAATATAAAGGATCAAATATATAAATATATATATAAATATAAATATATATATATAAAGGCGACTCGAGTTTCAGGGCTATTTCCCTTCGTCATGGCCGGTATGACAGTCTTTAACAGACTGTAATAAGTTGGCTGGTTTTCTGTCTTTTATACCAATTCCTTTGGATGGCAGCAGTAGGTGTCTGGCTATTTTTAGAATTGATGTTAAATCTATTTTTAGACATGATGATATTTTAATTTATTGTTTTGTGTGGGTTGTAGGGATAAGATTTTTAAACCGCAGTAGGTGTTTGGCTGTTCTTAGAAATGATGCCAAATCTATTTATAGAAATGATGATATCTGAGAGATTTTTTGTGTTTTGGTTACAGGGATAAGATTTTTAAACCCCAAGTAAGATGGATTTAATCATTGTTTGTTAAGAGTGGGTTTGAATTTCTTAATAAAGTCCTTTTCTTTGCATTTTCTTTCAATTTCATTCCGGTTGTAAAGTTTATGGAATGGAAATATAATAAAAGTTTGATGACCACATGTTGCTAGATGGTTACTCAGTGGTATTTGGCGGACTTCTGGGTTTTTAATCTGTTGTCGATGTACCCGTGAGCGTTCCGATAGTGCATTACCTGTCTGGCCAACGTACAATTCTTCACAATTAGGGCATTTGATGCAGTAGATTAGATTTCTACTTTTGCAGTTCATGTTCGCATTGGTGAATATTTTCCCTGTTTTTGTGTTCATATATGGGCCGGTATGGATTGATCGGCATGTGCCGCATCGGCTATCATTGCATTTGGATACAGTGAATGTTTGATTTTTGTTGCTGAGGTCAAACCTTGCCTTTGTTAATAGTTTTTACTCGCATATATATATATATATATATATATATATATATATATATATATATATAGATAGATAGATAGATAGATAAATAGATAGATAGATAGATAAACTTACTTGGAAATTGATGCATGTTGTTATGCATATACATACATATATATATATATATATATATATATATATATACACACACACGTGTATATGTGTGTATACATGTGTGTATATATGCATGTATGTATACATATATTTTTAAAATACATACATATACGTATGTATACATATATATATGTATGTATAAGTATATATACATGTATATATGGGTGTGTATAAATATATATATATAATTACATACCCACACACATACACACATATACACACAAACACATACATGCACACATACGTGCGCACCCACATACACACTCACACCCACCCACACATGAATGTCAAAAAATAGAAAAGCAGCTACGAAACATGCAGACAATATTCTTTTAAAAAGAAAATATTTCCCTTTTACTTTTGGAAATTCTATAAAATATAAAAAGCAATAAAAACAGCCACTAACAACAATAACAAAACAAAAAATACTCAAAAGAGAGAAAAATGGTTGGGGGTGGGGGGAATTAAGAAATAAAAAAAAATCTTTAATGAAATACAGTGGAATCTTGTTTTATGAACATCCCCACATCACGACGAAATCAGTTTAGGAAGAATTCTTTGAACCTAAAACATCACCTCAGGTGATGAAGTATGTCTTGAATAACGAATGCACAACCTGGCAGCAACAGATGGTGACAGGCTGCAAGATTCAGTGGAAGTGCATCTGTTGCTGTCTTGCTTTTACTCTGTGCACGTCCCTGATCGAATCTGCAGTGCATTCTCTTGAATTTCCGATGGGAGAAATAGTTTCTACGAACATTTGTCTTCGAACATTTTGGGTGGTAAATGGCCTTCAGGACCAAATTAAATTTCAAAGCTGAAGTTTCACACTATCTATCTATCTGTCATGTATGTATCTGTCCATATATGTATGCATGTATGTATGTATCTATCTGCCTATCTATCTATCTACCTACCTATCTATTTATCTATTTGTCTACCTGTCAGTCTATCTATCTGCCTATCTATCTATCTATCTATCTACCTACCTGTCTATCTATTTATCTATTTGTCTACCTGTCAGTCTATCTATCTGCCTATCTATCTATCTATCTATCTATCTACCTACCTGTCTATCTATTTATCTATTTGTCTACCTGTCAGTCTATCTATCTATCTATCTATCTATCTATCTATCTATTTGTCTACCTGTCAGTTTATCTATCTATCTATTTGTCTATCTATCTATCTATCTATCTATCTATCTATCTGTCTACCTGTCAGTCTATCTATCTATCTATTTGTCTACCTGTCAGTCTATCTATCTATCTATCTATTTGTCTACCTACCTACCTACCTACCTGCCTGCCTGCCCACCTATCTGTCTTTCTGTCTGGCTAAAACGATTGATAGAATAAGTACCAGGCTTTAAAAAGGTCCTGGGGTTAATTCATTTAGCTAAAAATTCTTCAAAGTGGTGCCCCAGCATGGCCACAGTCCAATGACTGAAACAAGTAAAAGATGAAAGATTAAAGATAAAAGCTAAAAGATAAAAGACAAACTGTAATGGAATTCTCCTGCCATTTTGCCCATTTCTCAAAAATGTGACTATAGCAATTCACAAATATATTTATCCTCATGCATTCTGAAGTCTCAAAGAGCAGCAGAACCAGAATATTTTTTGAGAAAGTGCACTTTCAGATGTTCCTCAAAATTACAGACGTTTGATGTAAGATGTTTTGCCAATTCTTTTGAATGCTTATGCCCACTGAATCTTTTATTTAACTGCTCTGTTGTGCAACCATCATAAATCAACAAAATCTCCACTTAATGCTTATTACCATCGTGAAAAGTTACATCAATCTTCATAGTTTAATAATAATAATAATAATAATAATAACAAGAGCACTTAAAGAGCACAAGCCTTTGCCAAAGCAACACCTGCGTCCTCTCAACGATTAGCCAGAGACGATTTTTAAAATGAAAATATCTGAAATAGACTTGGCTGCTCTCACAAACGAGAATACTAAAATTGAACCCGACTGCTTTCAAAAATTAAGTTAAAAGACAGGAAAAATAATTCAGAATCCTTGTCCGGTACCAGATTGATTCCAAAACCTAATCAGTTTGTGCCAGTTACGAGGCCAAACGTCCCTGAAAGTTTCATCTGAATCCATCCAGCGCTTCTTGAGATATCTTGTGCACAGACAAACAAACACGACTGAAAACAATACCTCCACCTTTGCTAAGGCAGAGGTAATAATAATAATAATAATAATAATAATAATAATAATAATAATAATAATAATAATAATAATAGTTTAAAATTTTTCCACAAGGGCAGCAATTTGGGGGGAGGGAATGAGTCAATTACATCGACGCCAGTGTTCAACTGGTACTTATATCATCATCATCATCGTTTAACGTCCGCTTTCCATGCTAGCATGGGTTGGACGATTTGACTGAGGACTGGTGAAACCGGATGGCTACACCAGGCTCCAATCTAATTTGGCAGAGTTTCTACAGTTGGATGCCCTTCCTAACGCCAACCACTCAGAGAGTGTAGTGGGTGCTTTTACGTGTCACCCGCACGAAAACGGCCACACTCGAAATGGTGTCTTTTATGTGCCACCCGCACAAGAGCCAGTCCAGGGGCACTGGCAATGATCTCGCTCGAAAACCCTACAAAGGCCAGTCAGGCGGTACTGGCAACGGTCACGCTATATATGTATATATATATATATATATATATATATATATATATATATATATATATATATATATATATATATACACATAAATACAAATTCATGAGTGTGTATGCATCTAGGTATATATGCATTCTGAAACAACTTATGAAATATATAGCACCTCTTACATCACATCTAATAAATATTCACTCTTCACACATATAACAAGAAAAACCAGCAGCAGCAGTAACAACACCACCACTGTCACTACTACTGTTCTCCAGATCTCATAATACATACAACACAATACGTACAGATGTTTTATATATAATATGAACTACAAAACAAAAGTTTCATAAAAAAAAAAAAATTGTGTTTA
>NC_142957.1:6642667-6647667 GCF_046866305.1 Octopus bimaculoides | reverse complement strand
TCTTCTGCTATAGCCTTGAAACAAAGAATGTGTGGTAAGTAGCTTGCTTACCAACCACATGGTTCTGGGTTCAGCCCCACTGCGTGGCACCTTGGGCAAGTGTCTTCTACTATAGCCTCGGGCCAACCAAAGCCCTGTGAGTGGATTTGGTAGACAGAAACTGAAAGAAGCCCATCGTATATATATATATGTATATATATGTGTCTGTGTTTGTCCCCCAACATCGCTTGACAACCGATGCTGGTGTGTTTACGTCCCCGTAACTTAGCGGTTCGGCAGAGTTTATAAAAGAAAATCATTAAACCATAAAATCATAGGCGTAGGAGTGGTTGTGTGGTAAGTAGCTTGCTTACCAACCACATGGTTCCGGGTTCAGTCCCACTGCGTGGCACCTTGGGCAAGTGTCTTCTACTATAGCCTCGGGCCAATCCAAAGCCCTGTGAGTGGATTTGGTAGACGGAAACTGAAAGAAACCCATCGTATATATATATGTATATGTGTGTGTGTGTGTCTGTGTGTCTCTGTTTGTCCTCCCCCCCAACATCACTTGACAACCGATGCTGGTGTGTTTTGGGACATTTTGCTTCACCCCTGCATTGTACTGGTTTTGGTTGCTTGATTAAATACCAGTTGATGATGATCATGACAATGATAATTATTATGATGTTGATGATGGTAATAGTGATGACAATGGTGACAATGATGATAATGATGACAATGACGACTAATAAATAATAGAAATTTTAATAATAATAATAATAATAATAATAATAATAATAATAATGATTAGGCACAAGGCCTGGAATTTTAGTGGAAGGGGGCTAGTCGATTACATCGACCCCAGTGTTTCACTGGTACTTAATTTATCAATCCCAAAAGGATGAAAGGCAAAGTCAACCTTGGCGTAATTTGAACTCAGAATGTAACAATGGACAAAATACCACTAAGCATTTTGCCCAGCATGCTAATGATTCTGCCAGCCCACTGCCTTATTGATAATAATGATCTGTTGAGGCAAGTGAAGGCGAAATCGTGATGGCACCTGTACCAGAGGAGTGCTAACAGCACCGTCCGAGCGTGATCGTTGTCAGAGCAGCTGTCTGGCTTCCGTGCCAGTGGCATGTAAATAGCTCCATTTGAGCGTGATCGTTACCAGCGTCGCCTTCCTGGCACTTGTGCCAGTGGCACGTGAAAAGACATCCGAGCGAGGTCATTGCCAGTGCCGCTGGACTGGCTCCTGTGCATGCAGGTGGCACGTAAAATACACCATGTTGAGCGTGGTCGTTGCCAGTACCGCCTGACAGGCCTTCGTGCCAGTAGCACGTAAACGCACCCACTACACTCTCGGAGTGGTTGGCGTTAGGAAGGGCATCCAGCTGTAGAAACTCTGCCAAATTTAGATTGGAGCCTGGTGTAGCCATCCGGTTTCACCA
Source organism: Octopus bimaculoides (assembly GCF_046866305.1). Classification (NCBI taxonomy): domain Eukaryota; kingdom Metazoa; phylum Mollusca; class Cephalopoda; order Octopoda; family Octopodidae; genus Octopus; species Octopus bimaculoides. The sequence goes on along the minus strand of NC_142957.1, from coordinate 6,646,234 downwards.
GTCCTCAGTCAAATCGTCCAACCCATGCTAGCATGGAAAGCAGACGTTAAACGACGATGATGATGATGATGATGATGATGATGGTGATGATGATCCTTTCTATTACAGGCACAAGGCCTGAAATTTGTGGGAGGGAGATAGTCGATTACATCGACCCCAATACTTAACTGATACTTAATTTATTGACCCTGAAAGGATGAAAGGTAAAGTTGACCCCAGTGGAATTTGAACTCAGAACCTAGCGATGAGCGAAATACCACATAAGAATTCTGCCAGCTTACCACCTTTTTAATAATAATGATAACAATCCTTTCTACTGGGAGTACAAGGCCTCAAATTTGGGAGAAGGGATTAAGTGGATTACATCAACTCCAGCACGTGACTGGTACTTATTTAATCGACCCCAAAAGGATGAAAGGCAAAGTCTACCTCGATGGAATTTGAACTCAGAATGTCACGATGGAAGAAATACTGCTAATTATTTTGCTTAGTGTCCTGATGATTCTGCCAGCTCACTGCCTTAATAATAATAATAATAATAATAATAATAATAATAATAATAATAATAATAATAATAATAATAATAATGAGAAGAAGAAGAAGAAGAAGAAGAAGAAGAAGAAGAAGAAGAAGATGATGATGATGATGATGATGATGCAGAAGAAGAGAGAAAGAAAAAGATGATGCAGAAGAAGAAGAAGAATATAAACAAGAACAAAAATGATTATGTATGACAAGTGTTTAAGTGTGGAGGACATTTTTTTTTCAAAGACTACCCTCCCCCACTCCGAAAAAATAATGGGGGGAGGGGGTGAACGGAAATAAATGAAAAGAAAAGTGAAAGAAAAGCATTATGTCCCTCCTCAACGGGAGAGTTTCAATTGTGTTTCAATGGGTTATCTCACTTGAGCTTTGTTCAAGTTTGATATCAGAGAGAGAAAGAGAGATGGGAGGAGGGGTGGAGAATTAGTTTTGTGGCAGGAGAGGGGTCTGTTGGAGTATCAGGAGCAGTGAGGAGTTGTGTGTGTATAGGGGTGGGGGTCATTTAAGGAATGAAAGTGGACAGTGCATTAAATGGAAGGGTTTTTGTTTTTTTTTCTCAATTCTTTTATAATTATATTCATTGGAATATATTTTTGTCCAGGTGTCCAATTGTTTGTCTGTCTGTCTAACTGTGTATGTGTGTATGTATGTGTGTACATGTGTACCTCTTTGTGTATGTATACATGTATGTATGTGTGTGTCTGTGAATGTGTGTGCATGCATGTATATATATGAATGAGTGTATATATGTATGTGTATACATATACATGCATGTGTGTGTGTTTGTATGTATGCATATACATGTGTACATATGTGTGTGTGTTTGTATGTGCATATGTATGTATGCATGTATGTGTGTATGTATGTTTTTATGGCTGTCTGTGTATGTATGTCTATGTATGTATGTATGTATGTATGTACACATGAATGTATATGTGCGTGAATGTATTTACTCATGTCTTTTCAATTATTTGAAGTCATCCTGTAAAGTGGGAGCTGGTTTCTAAACAAAGATACAAAGCTCTATTGTTGGAATGTGAATAAAAAAAAAATTTGCATTTACAACTTAAGAAAAATCTTGCATATTTTTACTGTTCCACTTAGAAATTGTATTTATAAGTGGAAATTGTATCTTTTTGTGAAAACCTTAGCTTTTCCAGATTGACATTTACTCACAAAACCAAGTACAACAATTATAGAGCAGCTGTCTTCTACTATAGCCCCTGAGCGTACCAAAGCCTTGAGAGTAAATTTAGTTGTTGATGGAAACTGTGTGGCAGCTCACCATGTATATATATATATATATATATATAATAATAATAAAGGAGTTACGATGCAAAAACGTATATAATGAAATGAACATATTTATCTTTTTCAATATATATTTCAGTATAAAGAATTCATTAAGAGACTTAATAAATCAAAATTCCTTTACACATCTTCAGGAAAAAATAAATATAACACCAGAAAACTACATTCGGTTTAAAAATACAAACCGTTCATGGCGAAAAAATTTCACAATTTTTGCGTCGTAACTCCTTTATTATTAATATAACCAAAAGGATCGATTCTTGAAGAGTCTACATACCTTCACTGTGATTTTTTTCTGCTATTTTGGTGATGATTTTTTGAGTTAGCTTACCAATTATTTTTGTTGGTAGTTAATTTATAATATATTGATATATATATATATATATATTTGTTCATATGATGATATCTCCACAATGTGTTGATGAGATAAACATGTAATCGCTACCAAAATAGCAAGAGATTTCTCCCCAAAGGTCTAAAGTAGACTCCTTGGTTATATATCAAAAATTTAAATGAGAGTTTTGACGCTAATATCCATTATTATTGAAGCTAATATCCATCATTGGACATAGGAATAAACTTCAATAATAATGGATATTAGCGTCAAAACTCTCATTTAAATTTTTGATATATATATATATATATATATATATATAATTATGTGTATATATATATATATATATATATATATATATATATATATATATATATATATATAATTATGTGTATTTCACACAGGTTGTAATCCTTTGAAACATATGTAGGAATAATGTATGCAATTATAACATGCGTTTTCTCCAATCCTTAAATTCTTAAATATATATATATATAAATAATTCAATAGGATAAAATCTTTTACAAGAATTTTATCAAGAAGCTAGCGTGAAAAAACTCATAAGGGAAAAAAAATCCATCATTTTTTATTCTCAAGAATATATTTATTTATATATATAGCTGAAATTTACAGAAAAACGAAAGACGAAGACAGGTGTATGAACAATAAGCAGGTGTATTAGTTTGACGCTCAGAAAAGTGAGAAAGTCTTTTATGTTTCGTACCTACGCTCTTCAACAGAAAAAAATATGAGGAAACAAACAGAGTGAGAAAAATATATATACACACACATATATATATATATATATAGGTGTATAAAGGTAAGATCCAAGGATCAAGGTGTAGGAAGTTAGTGAGCTTCAAATAATCTGTAGAAAAAAAACAAAACTTTCAAGAACTATAGTGGTTTCTTGACGCAGAAGGTCAGGAAGTTTTCCTGTACTGAAGTACAATAAGTTGAAAAAAGTTATTTCATAATTCACAGTCGGCAACTGGGGCTGCTGAATATGTGAAAAGAAATATATTTTCCTCTCAAACTGTGCTTTCTACGCATCTCAATTGAATCTTCTGTAAGTTAACATGGATCTCCTAGTGGCAATGAAAACTTCATGTAATCAAAGTATCCTTGGCCTGAAGGGTAGCTTGCGGTCTACCCATTGTCAAGCGGTGGGATTGAACCTGGGACCATTTGGCTGGGAAGCAACTGTCTTACCAACACAGCCACTCCTGCATCTATCTTCCTGTTTATATATGCATATAGGTGTGTTATTGTGTGCCTGCACCTGTGAGCGAATGTGTGTGCATGTGTGTGTGTGTATGTGTGCAAATCGGTACACATATACTTGACGGTGTGCAGTGTTTTGTCTGTATATAGCAGAC
>NC_142957.1:6610167-6635167 GCF_046866305.1 Octopus bimaculoides | reverse complement strand
ATGTGTGTGTGTACATAAAAGGGTGTGTGTGAATGTGTGTGTGCGTGTGCACATGCAATGGGAATGAGATTGTTTATCTTTGTTTGCTTAGTAGTTGAGTTTATTTTTTGATTTGGTTGAATCTTGGTTGGTTTTTTTTTTTTTTGTTGGTCAATTATTTCTAGTGTTTTGACAGAAAAAAGTAATTCTAAAATTGTTTTTTAACGTAAGCGTGCCCAAACAAGTCGAATGCTTACACAGAACAGGTTTTACAGCCACATCATCCAAACCAACCAGGTGAAACCGGGCTTAGCCGCTAGTATATATGCTCCGTTGGATGTGTAATGTCAATGTGAATACCCGTCAGAGTGTAAGTATCTTGAGAGAAAAGCTGAACATTAGAAGCATCAGTTGTGGCGTGCAAGAGAGACGATTGCGCTGGTATGGACATGTGGTGAGAATGGAGGAGGATAGCTGCGTGAAAAAGTGCCACACCCTAACAGTTGAGGGAACCCGTGGAAGAGGTAGGCCCAGGAAGACCTGGGCGGAGGTGGTGAGGCAAGACCTTCGTACATTGGGCCTCACCGAGGCGATGACTACTGACCGAGACCTTTGGAAATGTGCTGTGCGTGAGAAGACCCGGCAAGCCAAGTAAGATCGTTGCCAGTGTCCCTGGACTGGTTCTTGTGCGGGTGGCACATGAGATGCACCATTTTGAGCGTGGCCGTTGCCAGTACCGCCTGACTGGCTCCTGTAGGATTTTCGAGCGAGATCGTTGCCAGTGCCCCTGGACTGGCTTGTGCGGGTGGCACATAAAAGACACCATTTCGAGCGTGGCCGTTTTCGTGCGGGTGACACGTAAAAGCACCCACTACACTCTGAGTGGTTGGCGTTAGGAAGGGCATCCAGCTGTAGAAACTCTGCCAAATCAGACTGGAGCCTGGTGTTGCCATCCGGTTTCACCAGCCCTCAGTCAAATCGTCCAACCCATGCTAGCATGGAAAGCGGACGTTAAACGATGATGATGATGATGATGATGATGATATAAATGATGGGCTTCTTTCAGTTTCCATCCACCAAATCCACTCACAAGGCTTTGGTCAGCCTGAAGCTATAGTAGAAAACACTTGCTCAAGGCGCTGTGCAGTGGGACCGAACCCAGAACCATGTGGTTGGTAAGCAAGCTTCTTACCACATGGCCACGCATGCACCTACACTCAAAACAATATAATTATATAAAACAATTAAAATCAGACTGTAAAGACACATTTCAGCGTTCTTCTAAAGACAGGCTTGCTTCCTTCAGTTTCCATCTACCAAATCTAATGCCGTCCCAAGGCTATAGTTGAAAACACTTCCCCAAATTGCCATGCAATGGGACTGATCCTGGAACCATGAGGCCGGGAAGCAAGTTTCTTACCTCACAGCCACACCTTTGTCTACGCCCTTGTACACCAGTCCATCTCAAGGTTACCCATTTACAGCTGAGTGGCCTGGGGCAATGTGAAATGGAGTGTTTTGCTCAAGAACACAATGACCAGCCAGTGTAGGAATCGAAACCACGATCTCGGGGTCATGAATGCAATACCCTAACCACTAGGTCATACCCCTTTGCAAACCTATGGAGAGAACAATACCTAGTACCACTAAGGCTCGGTTGTTGCTGTAGAAATGATAGAAAGGCGAGCTGGCAGAAACGTTAGCACACCAGGCGAAATGCTTAGCGGTATTTCGTCTGCTGTTACGTTCTGAGTTCAAATTCCACCGAGGTCGACTTTGCCTTTCATCCTTTCGGGGTCAATAAATTAAGTACCAGTTATGTACTGGGGTCGATGTAATAGACCTTAATCCCTTTGTCTGTCCTTGTTTGTCCCCTCTGTGTGTAGCCCCTTGTGGGCAGTAAAGAAATAAGAAACGTTAGCATGCCGGGCGAAATGCTTAGCGGTAGGTATTTTGTCTGTCTTTACGTTCTGAGTTCAAATTCCACCGAGGTTGACTTTGCCTTTCGTCCTTTCGAGGTCGATAACTTAAGTACCAGTTATGCACTGGGGTCGATGTAATCGACTTAATCCGTTCGTCTCTCCTTGTTTGTCCCCTCTATGTTTGGCCCCTTGTGGGCAATAAAGAAATAAGAAATGATAGCAAGGCGAGTTGGCAGAAATGTTAGCACGCCGGACAAAATGCTTAGTGGTATTTCGTCTGCTGCTACGTTCTGAGTTCAAATTCCGCCGAGGTCGACTTTGCTTTCCATCCTTTCGGGGTCGATAAATTAAGTACCAGTTACGCACTGAGGTCGATGTAATCAACTTAATCCGTTTGTCTCTCCTTGTTTGTCCCCTCTATGTTTGTTCCCTTGTGGGCAATAAAGAAATAAGAGATGATAGAAAGGGCAGTTGGGTGAACTTTAGAAGAGCAGGGTGCAATCTGGGTGGTTTCTAAGTGGTGATGGTGGTGTGAAGTTTGTGATGGTGAAATGGTAGTGGCAGTAGTGTTGGTGGTGATAATATCAGTGCATATGTGGTGATGGTGGAGAGGTGGTCGTGATGATGGTGGTGGTGGTGATGGTGAGATGATGGTGGCTATTGTTAGAATGATGTTGGTGGTTGTCATTGTTGGAGTGGTGGTGGTGTTGGTGGTGGCAGTAATGTATATTCCTTGTTCACTATTTCTTCCAATCCATACCTGTAACGTTAGTGCTTCCTGGTTAACGCAGTGACATCACACTCCATTTAACTCGCGACACGGGGACGCCATTCAAGGATTTTCTTTGTTCTTGTACACAGACGCACACATATATGCGTTTATGTGTGAGTTTGTATGTATATATGTGTGTGTGTGTGTGTGTGTGTGTGTGTGTGTGTGTGTGTGTGTGTGTCAGTATGTGTGTGTGTTTGCGTGCATATATATTTATGCATATAAATGCATTTATATATACATATATGTATGCGTATATATATATGTAGATATATATATATAAATATATACATATATATATAAAGTGTAGTATATTGCCACTTAAGTGTGGCTGACCCCTAGGGGTGGATGTTACTGTTGCTTTTAGCCCCAGGAGGACATCTCCTCCAGCTGGCTTATCGACACACGACTGTGTCCTGTTTGCCAAGGGAAGTTATCCCTCTCACCACGATCTGCAGCACGAAATCCGGATCCGTTCGTGCTGCAGATCGTGGTGAGAGGGATAACTTCCCTTGGCAAACAGGACACAGTCGTGTGTCGATAAGCCAGCTGGAGGAGATGTCCTCCTGGGGCTAAAAGCAACAGTAACATCCACCCCTAGGGGTCAGCCACACTGAAGTGGCAATATACTACACTTTATCGTGCAGTTACTGTTAATACTTCATTTAGAGAATTAACATTGCATATATATATATATATATATATATATATATATATATATATATATATATATATCTAGCTAAAACCAAAATCCTAATAAGTAGGAAGGTAGATAAAACACAAACCCCTTCAGGTAGATGGCCCTGCTCAGTATGTAGAAAAGGAGTAGGTAGTAACTCTATAAGATGTACCCGGTGCAAGCTATGGACACATAAGAGGTGCAGCAACATCAAAGGCAGGTTAACTAGCAAGTTAGTTTTTGTTTGTGGCAGATGTTCAGGTGCAATAAAGACTGCAAACAAACAGGAAACAACTTCTATCTCATTCCAGGGTGAAAAACTAGAGGTAGTCGATAGCTTCCGCTATCTGGGCGACTAAGTTAGTAGTGGGGGTGGGTGCGCTGAAAGTGTAGCTGCTAGAATAAGAATAGCCTGGGCAAAGTTTAGAGAGCTCTTACCCCTGCTGGCGACAAAGGGACTCTCACTCAGAGTAAAAGGCAGATTGTATGACGCATGCGTACGAACAACCATGCTACATGGCAGTGAAACATGGGCTGTAACTGCTGAGGACATACGTAAGCTCGCAAGGAATGAAGCCAGTATGCTCCGTTGGATGTGTAATGTCAATGTGAATACCCGTCAGAGTGTAAGTATCTTGAGAGAAAAGCTGAACATTAGAAGCATCAGTTGTGGCGTGCAAGAGAGACGATTGCGCTGGTATGGACATGTGGTGAGAATGGAGGAGGATAGCTGCGTGAAAAAGTGCCACACCCTAACAGTTGAGGGAACCCGTGGAAGAGGTAGGCCCAGGAAGACCTGGGCTGAGGTGGTGAGGCAAGACCTTCGTACATTGGGCCTCACCGAGGCGATGACTACTGACTGAGACCTTTGGAAATGTGCTGTGCGTGAGAAGATCCGGCAAGCCAAGTAAGATCGTTGCCAGTGCCCCTGGACTGGTTCTTGTGCGGGTGGCACATGAGATGCACCATTTTGAGTGTGGCCGTTGCCAGTACCGCCTGACTGGCTCCTGTAGGATTTTCGAGCAAGATCGTTGCCAGTGCCCCTGGACTGGCTTGTGCGGGTGGCACATAAAAGACACCATTTCGAGCGTGGCCGTTTTCGTGCGGGTGACACGTAAAAGCACCCACTACACTCTCTGAGTGGTTGGCGTTAGGAAGGGCATCCAGCTGTAGAAACTCTGCCAAATCAGACTGGAGCCTGGTGTTGCCATCCGGTTTCACCAGTCCTCAGTCAAATCGTCCAACCCATGCTAGCATGGAAAGCGGACGTTAAACGATGATGATGATGATGATGATATATATATATACACATACACATGTATACACAAGTGTGTGTGTTCTGTGATTCTTCTGCTGTGCTGGTGTGTGTGTATGTATGTGTGTGTAAATGATCATTATCATTTAACATCCATATATATATATATATATATATATATATATATATATATATATATATATATATATATACACACATACACACACAGTTATATGTACCCACTTAACTCCTGGAGTGATTGGCATTAGGAAGGGCATTCAGCTGTAGAAACACTTCCAGATTAGATTGGGGCCTGGTGCAGCCTCCTGGTTTCTCAGACCCCAGTCGAACTGTCCAACCCATGCCAGCAAGGAAAAATGACGTTAAACGATGATGATGATGATGATGATGACGATTTTTACTATCAGATTTAATCATCATTTATCTAAATCTTGATATACACATCTTTATAGTCAGCATCATTGGCTTACTCATTGTTAATGCATTTTCCCAAATAAATTCCAAATCATATTCAAGGCTCCTATGTAGCTACAAAGTGTTTCTCAAGCACTCAACTATGAGTCCATGGCATCCTACAGCAGAAACAGCTGTAAGCTAATGAAGATCATAAGATAATTGTCTATTGCTTTGTCATTTTATTTTTGTTACACCCTCTACATGTTTTTAACAATTTGTTCTGAAGCATACGTGTATTGAGTTCTATACTTGATTAGAAATATAGAGCGGCTGTGTTGTAAGTAACTTGCAAATGGACCACATGGTTCCGGGTTCAGTCCCACTGCGTGGCACCTTGGGCAAGTGTCTTCTACTATAGCCTTGGGCAGTCCAAAGCCTTGTGAGTGGATTTGGTAGACGGAAACTGAAAGAAGCCCGTCGTATATATGTATATATATGTGTGTGTGTGTGTGTGTGTGTGTGTGTGTGTGTATGTTTGTGTGTCTTTGTTTGTCCCCTAACATCGCTTGACAACTGATGATGGTGTGCTTGCGTCCCTGTAACTTAGCGGTTCGGCAAAAAAAAACTGATAGAATAAGTACTAGGCTTACAAAGAATAAGTCCTGGGGTTGATTTGCTCGACTAAAGGTGCTCCAGCATGGCCACAGTCAAATGACTGAAACAAGTAAAAGAGTAAAACAGTATATACATACATACACACACATCATATATATATATTTATATATACATATGTACATACATACATACATACATACATACATACATACATCCATGTATGTATATATAAGAGACACTCACACACACACATATAGGCTTTGTATGTATGTGTGTATGCATGTGCAATTGTAAGTGTATTTAGTTCTACATATGTATATATAAAGGAATGTATATCATTCACTTCATTTGGCAGCAGTGATTGTTAATAATGAAACTGATGAAAATGAATAATGATTGATGAAGATTAAAAAAAAAATTTAAATTAAATAAGCAACAAAAAATGAATAAAGAATTAAGAAAAAACCACGATTGACTGCATAAAAAAAAAACACAGCCAAAAAGATTAAGAGAGAGAGAGAGAGAGAGAGAGAGTAGTTATTGATTACCAGTTAATTAAAACTGGCTAATGTCAGCTGCATACTTAATTAACTTTTCTTGTCGCCTGGAATATCGCATCGAGCAAGATTTTCTGTAAAATGACAAAATGACAAGACCACATTGTGCGTGTATGGATGCGTATGTACATATACATGTATGTGTTTATTCATATTCATATATATGTATGTGTGCCTGTGTTTATTTGTATGTGTGTGTGAGTGTGAGTGTGTATTATTTATATTCATATATATATGGGTGCTTGTGTTTATATATATATATATATATATATATATATATATATATATATGCTGTTCGTGGATTTTGAAATTCTGTGTGTCCCAGGGATCTTATATTTAGTGCTTTTGAGTTGCTTTAGGTTTCCCTATATATATATATATATATATATATATATATATATATATATATATATATATATACCTGTATATATGCTTGCAATAAATATATATTTATATAAACATATCACTCTTTCTCTGTCTCTCTCTCAGTCTCTGTGTGTGTGTGTGTGTGTGTGTGTGTGTGTGTGTAGTAAGTGAATTTGGTACTAAAAAAAAAAAAAAATTGAAATTTCCAATTAAATACTTGTGTTAGTCATATGAAAGAAGTCCATGTTGAACACAAAGAATTTATATAAATAGATTTTTTTTTCCATATTTTTACAACATGGCCACTGTTGCTTCAGCAGTGAGCATTCTCTAAGCATCAATATATCTCTCTCTCTCTAATCCTGTTACTGATATATATATATATATATATATATATATATATATATATATAACAGAGTCTGTTACAGTCTGTCAGATACCGGCCATGATGAAATACCAAAAGGTATTGAAAATACGTATTCGCCTTTATATATTTAATCCTTTATATTGAACACTCAATATTTCATATATTCAATAAGACATTCCATATATTCAATAAGACATTCAATACTTCATTTCATTGTACCATCTATTTTTATATTATATATTATATATTCCATATTCTATATCCCACATTAATTTTACAAGAATATAAATAAAACATAAAAAACAGACAGAGTTGGAACTCTTTTAATAAAATAATATATTCCTCTATACACGATCATACAAAACCCCCTTTTTTTGTATTTATTTTTATTCACACACACACACACACACACATATATATAAAGAATAATAAGAAATGGAGCAAAACGCATATAATCAATAAGTTCCTTTAATTCCTACATATGTTTCAAAATATATGTGCACTCTACTCCAAAGAAGTAAGAGATGCTGGAATTGCACATAAATTCATCGTCAGGAAACCAACATACAAGAGCAAGACTTGCGCTTAATGCTAAGGTTGCGTACGAGTTATAACATTATATAGGTAAGTAAATGACCGTTAGAAAAAAGAACACTGGATTACAGGGAGCTATTAAGGGAGAGAGGCTAAGAACACTATACTAAAAGTTTGAATTAGAAGAAGGCATAATGGACCACAGTAAAATCCAAAAATCTAAATTTCAAATATATATATATATATATATGTATGTAGGGATGTATGTATATATATATATTCATGATGAATTCCTCAAAGAGATGTAAGTGTCAAGTAAAAAGTTTTTAAACCAATCCTCCTTTTCCTTAACACACACACATATATATTTTAAACATATACATATCTTTTTTTATAACAGCATCGAGAATGCACAGAGAAGATTTAACTAACATACAAGTTGTTATTGGCAATCTGTCGCTTACGATGTCGAGGGTTCCAGTTGATCCGATCAACGGAACAGCCTGCTCGTGAAATTAACGTGCAAGTGGCTGAGCACTCCACAGACACGTGTACCCTTAACGTAGTTCTCGGGGGATATTCAGCATGACACAGAGTGTGACAAGGCTGACCCTGTTGAATTACAGGCACAACAGAAACAGGAAGTAAGAGTGAGAGAAAGTTGTGGTGGAAAAGTACAGCAGGGTTCGCCACCATCCCCTGCCGGAGCCTTGCGGAGCTTTAGGTGTTTTTCGCTCAATAAACACTCACAACGCCCGGTCTGGGAATCAAAACCGCGAGTCCGCTGCCCTAACCACTGGGCCATTGCGCCTCCACTAACGTACAAGACAATAACAACGACAAGCATGACAAGATAAAATAATTATATATATACAATGAAAAAGGGCTGGGTAAGAAGTTTGTAAGCTTCAAACAATCTGTGGCAGGTATAGAAAACAAAAAGTGGACTGTACAATCTGGAACAATGATTACAGTTCATGTAATTAAAGTATTTTCAGCCTGATGTTTAGCTAAGTTGAGTGCTTCTTGCACTAAGAAACATGTAGCCTTGTTCCACTCCCTCAATTTTTACATATGTATATATATATATATGTGTGTATATATATATATCTTCTTTTATTTTTTTACTTGTTTTTGTCATTTGAACAAATCAACCCTAGAACTTATTCTTTGTAAGCCTAGTACTTATTCTATTGGTCTCTTTTGCCAAACTGCTAAGTTACAGGGATGTAAACACACCACCATCGGTTGTCAAGCGATGTTGGGGGACAGACACAGACACACAAACATATACACACACATACATATATAGATATATACGACAGGCTTCTTTCAGTTTCCGTCTACCAAATCCACTCACAAGGCTTTGGGCGGCCCGAGGCTACAGTAGAAGACACTTGCCCAAGGTGCCACGCAGTGGGACTGAACCCGGAACCATGTGGTTGGTAAGCAAGCTACTTACCACACAGCCACTCCTACACTGAACATAAAAACGAACATTCCTATATTTCTGTTTCTTGGGCAGTGAGCCGGCAGAATCGTTAGTGAGTTGGATGAAATGCTATGTAGCATTTCATCTGTCTACATTCTGAGTTCAGATTCCACTAAGGCCAACTTAGCCTTTCGTCCGTCCAGGGTCGATGAAATATGTAGCAGTTAAGTACTTGGATCAATGTAATCAACTTACTCCCTTCTCTGAAATTGCTAGCCTTGTGCCAAAACTTGAAGTCAGTATATCTTTGTTTCTCTATTTGTCTCTCCATGTCTCTCAATCTAACTCAATCACTGTCTCTACTCCCTGTACAGGTAAAGCCTTGGACAACAAGAATGGTCCACGCCAAGCCAACAAAAACGTGGTGGAATACGAAGAAGAAGATGACAGAGAAACCTGGGGAAAGAAGATCGATTTCCTTCTGTCTGTCATTGGATTTGCTGTGGATTTGGCCAACGTATGGCGGTTTCCCTACCTTTGTTACAAAAACGGTGGCGGTGAGTAAAAGATCTTGTTTGTTATGTTCTTGTAGTTGTTGTTGGTACTATAATTATTATTATTGTTAAGGCAGAATCGTTAGCATGCCTGATGAAAAAATGCTTAGCGATATTTCGTCTGTCTTTACATTCTGAGTTCAATTTCCGCCGAGGCCCACTTTGCCTTTTATCCTTTAGGGGGTCGATAAATCAAGTACCAGTTGTGTACTGGGGTCGATCCAATCGACTGCCCCCCCTCCCCTCTCTGAAAATTTCGGGTCTCGTGCCTACAGAAGAAAAGAAATGCTTAGTGGTATTTCATCTGTTGCTATGTTCGAAGTTCGAATTCCGCCAGGGTCGACTTTGCTTTTCATCCTTTCGGGGTCGATTAAATAAGAACCAGTTATGCACTGGGGTCGCATATCCTCCTTCAGCTCCACCACCTGTCATCTATGAGGGTAAATGGTAGGCAGTTATCTCCCACTCTCATCAGCAATCAATTCCCAGGTGTGGTGTAATTGTTGCTAATACTGCCATTATTGCTATTATGCCGTTCCCAAAATGCTAACAAGAATCTCCTTCAATGCAGCCATGGCCCGAAAATCTCTGTTCTGTAGTTCAGTATGGTCCCTGGGTAACCCTGTAAACTGGCCTTCACCAGTAATCGACTTAATCCCTTCCCCCAAATTTGAGGCCTTGTGTTTCCAGTAGAAAGGATTATCATTGTTGTTGTTACTATGGTGGTGTGCTGGCCGAATAGGTAACACGCCAGGCAAAATGCATAGCAGTATTTCATCGGTCTTCACAGTCTGAGTTCAAATTCTGCCGAGGTTGACTTTGCCCTTCGTCATTTCAGGTTCAATAAAATAAGTACCAGTTACACACTGGAGTTGATGTAATCAATTTACCACACCCCCAGTGGAGGCGCAATGGCCCAGTGGTTAGAGCAGCAGACTCGCGGTCATAGGATCGCGGTTTCGATTCCCAGACCGGGCGTTGTGAGTGTTTATTGAGTGAAAACACCTAAAGCTCCACGAAGCTCCGGCAGGGGATGGTGGCGAACCCTGCTGTACTCTTTCACCACAACTTTCTCTCACTCTTACTTCCTGTTTCTGTTGTGCCTGTAATTCAAAGGGTCATCCTTGTCACACTCTGTGTCACGCTGAATCTCCCTGAGAACTACGTTAAGGGTACACGTGTCTGTGGAGTGCTCAGCCACTTGCATGTTAATTTCACGAGCAGGCTGTTCCGTTGATCGGATCAACTGGAACCCTCGACGTCGTAAGCGACGGAGTGCCAACAACCACCCCCCACATCTATCTTTCTGTCCTTGTATCAAAATTTGAAACCAAAGGCGGTGAGCTGGCAGAAACGTTAGCACGCCGGGCAAAATGCTTAGCGGTATTCTATCTGCTGTTACATTCTGAGTTCAAATTCCGCTGAGGTCGACTTTGCCTTTCATCTTTTCGGGGTCGATAAATTAAGTACCAGCTACGCACCGGGGTCGATGTAATCGACTTAATCCATTTGTCCGTCCTTGTTTGTCCCCTCTATGTTTAGTCCCTTGTGGGCAGTAAAGAAATAAGAAACGTTAGCAAGATGGGAAAAATGCTTAGCGGAAACACTGGGGTCAATGTAATTGACTTGCCCACTCCTCCAAAATACAGGCCTTGTGCCTATAGTAGAAAGAATTATTATTATTATTATTATTATTATTATTATTATTATTATTATTATTATTATTATTATTATTATTATTATTATTATTATTATTATTATTATTATTATTATTATTATTATTATTATTATTATTATTATTATTATTATTATTATTATTATTATTATTATTATTATTATTATTATTATTATTATTATTATTATTATTATTATTATTATTATTATTATTATTATTATTATTATTATTATTATTATTATTATTATTATTATTATTATTATTATTATTATTATTATTATTATTATTATTATTATTATTATTATTATTATTATTATTATTATTATTATTATTATTATTATTATTATTATTATTATTATTATTATTATTATTATTATTATTATTATTATTATTATTATTATTATTATTATTATTATTATTATTATTATTATTATTATTATTATTATTATTATTATTATTATTATTATTATTATTATTATTATTATTATTATTATTATTATTATTATTATTATTATTATTATTATTATTATTATTATTATTATTATTATTATTATTATTATTATTATTATTATTATTATTATTATTATTATTATTATTATTATTATTATTATTATTATTATTATTATTATTATTATTATTATTATTATTATTATTATTATTATTATTATTATTATTATTATTATTATTATTATTATTATTATTATTATTATTATTATTATTATTATTATTATTATTATTATTATTATTATTATTATTATTATTATTATTATTATTATTATTATTATTATTATTATTATTATTATTATTATTATTATTATTATTATTATTATTATTATTATTATTATTATTATTATTATTATTATTATTATTATTATTATTATTATTATTATTATTATTATTATTATTATTATTATTATTATTATTATTATTATTATTATTATTATTATTATTATTATTATTATTATTATTATTATTATTATTATTATTATTATTATTATTATTATTATTATTATTATTATTATTATTATTATTATTATTATTATTATTATTATTATTATTATTATTATTATTATTATTATTATTATTATTATTATTATTATTATTATTATTATTATTATTATTATTATTATTATTATTATTATTATTATTATTATTATTATTATTATTATTATTATTATTATTATTATTATTATTATTATTATTATTATTATTATTATTATTATTATTATTATTATTATTATTATTATTATTATTATTATTATTATTATTATTATTATTATTATTATTATTATTATTATTATTATTATTATTATTATTATTATTATTATTATTATTATTATTATTATTATTATTATTATTATTATTATTATTATTATTATTATTATTATTATTATTATTATTATTATTATTATTATTATTATTATTATTATTATTATTATTATTATTATTATTATTATTATTATTATTATTATTATTATTATTATTATTATTATTATTATTATTATTATTATTATTATTATTATTATTATTATTATTATTATTATTATTATTATTATTATTATTATTATTATTATTATTATTATTATTATTATTATTATTATTATTATTATTATTATTATTATTATTATTATTATTATTATTATTATTATTATTATTATTATTATTATTATTATTATTATTATTATTATTATTATTATTATTACTATTATTATTAAGGCAGTGAGCTGGCAGAATTGTTAGCATGCCAGGCAAAATGCTTAGTGGCGTTTCATCTGTCTTTATGTTGTGAGTTCAAATCCCACCAAGGTTGATTTTGCCTTTTATCCTTCCAGGGTCGATAAAGCAAGTACCAGTTGAGTACTGGGGCTGACGTGATCGACTTACCCCCCTCCCCCGAAATTGCTGGTGTTGTGCCAAAATTTAAAACTGATGTTGTTGTTGTTGTTCGTGTGTTTGTTTCCAGTCCTAATCGTCATCATTAACATTGTCATTGTCATCATCATCATCATCATAACCACCACCACTGCCATCAACATTGACAAGTCACAATCACTTCTTTCCTTTATTTCTCCCCTACCAATATGTTGTGGGTTCTGTCCCTCCAATTAATCAATTAAAGAGAACAAATATATAAAAAAAAAAAATACAAAAACCACCTCGCCACTATCTTCATCACCTCCATCACCATCATCATCATCATCGTCGTCGTCGTCACGACTGCCATCACCATCTTGCATCCTAAATAGAAAGATGGATACATTAAGAGATTGATGTGTTCTCTGTCAAGAAATAAAGAGCATCTCTCTCTATATGTGTGTGTGTGTGTGTATGCATGCAGCTATGTTTGTATGCATGTGTCATGTATGTTTGTTTCATCTCCATGTATGCAATCAGATAGACAGGGAAGGAGAATAAGGAAAATGTATGCCTGTAGGTATATACAGGGTCTTGCAGATCAATTGAGACATTTTTACAATGCATAAAACTGGTTATAATGGTAGTGGACAGACATAAAACAATGGCAGTGGACAGATATAATTTTTAATGTAACATTTATTAGGACAAAAACATTTATTACTCATTTATTATCCTTTTGGGCGATTACTGTCTCCACAAGAGAATGAAATCTTTTTGCAGCTTCCACCACCTCTGCCTTTTTGATTTTGCCTGTTGTATGCACGATGCAGGTCTTCAAACTTGTGATGTGATGGAGGAAAAAGACAACAAGAAGCAAAAGGGAGAAAGAAATACAGCGACTTTACCTTGTCGACCGTGGCGGGATAAACGATCGCTCCAGATCAAACCACGTCTTCTACGTACGCTGTCTCTCTTCGAACTGCCCACACGTGCTCGCTGTCCATGCATCCGTGTGTGGCCGACTTCCGCCGGCCCTTCCGGTCTTCACTTCTGTTTGCTTCATCTGTGATCCCTCTCCACCAACACCACATAGCTCATCACGGCCCATAACACCACATGTAACACCACAAAACTGTTGACACTCAAGTGTGGTGAAGCATTGATCTTTGCTTGAAGTATGCCCCACAAAAAAGTAATCGAGATGGTTGAGATCTGAGCTACTACTGGGCCTGATTGTTGTCCCACACAAAAAAATGGCACCTTCTCACCAAGGAAGGCCTGTGTTGCTCTTGACCCATGGCATCGTGCAGAATCCTGAATAAGCACCACATTTGTCAAGCCCAAACTTCTGCACCATCAGAAGTTAACAGAAAGTTCTTTAGGATGTCTAGATACCACTCAATGGAGAGTAGATCATGACACTTCCATTACTTGCCATGGTTCCAAATACCATCACAGAAGCAGGATTCTTAGTTTCAAACACAGTGGGAACGTCAGCAGGGTTGTATGCAATCACTCGAGAATTTCTGCGATCCACCTCAGCATCCACAGTGAACTTCTTCTCATCCACAAACACGAGAGTTTTTCCTGCGTCTTTATGCTTGATGAACGACAGAAGCTTTGGGCATCTCTCGGCTCTGATTTCTTTGGCCTTGGCTGTGAGGAGGGGATTTGTCAACAATCAGTGTTTTCGTAATCAATTGGAAAATCCATTGCACGGGTGATTAGCACATTCAACTTCACCATAGCCCCATTGGCCAGCTTTACCTGTTTCCATCTCTCACGACGAGGAGAACAACAGTTAAGTCAAATAAGCAAATACAATCATTCATCAGCAGGTGCTTGCGTAGTATACTTAAAATCAGATGGCCCGAACACATAAGCAATATGGAGCTATGGCAAAGAACGAATCAAGTTTTGATTAGGGAGCAAATATTTAAGAAAAAGTGGAAGTGGATTGATAGCACAATTAGAAAGGATGAAAGGTGCTTTACAGTGGAATCCGGATGGATATAGAAAGAGGGGTAGGCCTAAGAACTCGTGGCGTAGATCAACACAAAAGGAACTAGAGAAAGGGGGACATTCATGGCAGAGTATAAGTACAGAAGCGAGAAATTATGCGACATGGAATTCAATTATAAGTGGCCTATACGCTGCGTTGGAGGGTTAAAGGCAAGAAAGAAAGTTAAGAGGTGATGGCCTCATCAAACATAGCTAGTCATGCCAAAGTTCCTGTTCACAGCTCTGGACACTGTGGAAAGGGACACATTGTGTTTCTTTGCAAGAGTTGTCATGGATGGGTTGGCTTCGATCAAGCATTTGAGGCCAGTGAGAAACTTTGGATTGTACTTGGAATCTCTTCGAGTCTTGTGTTCTTTTCTATTAATCTTTCTCTTTTCTTTAAATTGTTTATACACACGATAAACTGTTGCTTTTGAAAGTTTCATCAGCTTAACAGTTTTATTAGCACTGTGCCTGGCACACACCAAGACAACAATGGTTTGGCGAGTAGTCCATTCAAGAAACGTTTTCCTAACCACCAGTCATCTTTCAGAGTTCCAGAAGGATGGTTTGTCATGTCCCTGGCCCACCATGTGTGACACTTCAAAGGTCAAGGGACCCCGTGTGATATCAGGTGGAAATTAATTGCTTATCTAGGCCTTTATGTTAATGAAAGTGGCCATTGCAAGATCTGCAAAATTCTTTAGGACAATAAGAATTTTGGCAGATTAAACAACCGTCAAGAAGTGTTTTCTAAATGTATCCACTTCAAACACTACTAACCAGAAAATTAGATCTGCCCATTTGCTTGTTAAGCCTCACCAAGTCTATAAAGGATTTTCCCCACTGATTAAGGGGAAATAACCGGTCCTCATTGACATTTCTTCATATTCCTCAAGTTCTGAACATTTCCTCACATCTGCAACATAGATATTTTAAAATTTTGTATTCAGCGAGAGTCTGATGAGCTGTCCACAAGACTTTGGCTTTGTGGGTGTGAAACCTTGGGTAACTCAATATAAAATTTCGTTGTAATATATATATATATATAGATAGATAGATAGATATAGATATGTATTGGTATGTATATACATACATATATGTATATACATACATATATGTATATACATATATATATATGGGAGAATGTACGAAAAAAAACAACAAAAGGATGTATTAGTTTGACGCTCGGGAATAGAGAAAGTCTTTAACGTTTCGAGTTACGCTCTTCAACAGAAAGAATAAGGAGAAAAACAAGGAGAAAAACACGGAGAAAAAAAATTGAATGGTGTTTGGTCAGCACCTTTAGTTGAGCAAATCGAGCCTAGGACTGATTCTTTGTAAGTCTGGTACTTATTCTATCAGTCTCTTTTGCCCAACTGCTTATTTACGGGGACTTAAACGCACCAGCATCGGTTCTCAATATATATATATAAACCATACATAAATATAATATCTATATCTGTAGATAGTCTATTTTAGCTATAAATATTGAAATATATGTGTGCATATGTATATGCGTGTGTATGTTTACTGCAGTTCTCCATACTTAAGTACAATTAGTTTAACTAGGGCATTTAAATATATATATACATATATATATATATATATATATATATATATATATATATATATATACATACATATATATACACACATATACATACATGTGTGTCTGTCTTCCCTTCATTGGACTTTTCCTATATTTCTGACGAAGATCTCCGATTGAAACGTTAAATCCTCTTTCTTTTCTTTCCTTTCCTGAGCGTCCAATAACACTGTACTTCTTCCACGTCCTCGCATTGTTGTTTTTTCGTGTTTTTTTCTTGCTTGTTCATGTTGGAATTGACTATATATATATATATATATATATATATATATATATATATATATATATATACATACATGCATATATACATACATGCATCTATATATATACATGCATCTATATACATACACACATACATGCATATATATAGATATATATACATATACATACATACATGTATGAATATATATACATATATATATATATATATATATTTATATATATATATATAGATATATATATATATACATCCATGCATATATATATACATACATCCATGCATATATATATATACATACATACATGCATATATATATACATACATACATGCATATATATATATACATACATACATGCATATATATATATATATATATATATATATATATATATATATATATATTCTCTGAGTGGTTGGCGTTAGGAAGGGCATCCAGCTGTAGAAACTCTGCCAAATTAGATTGGAGCCTGGTGTAGCCATCCGGTTGCACCAGTCCTCAGTCAAATCGTCCAACTCATGCTAGCATGGAAAGCGGACGTTAAACGATGATGATGATGATGATGATGATGATATATATATATATATATAGCATATATATATATACATACATACATACATACATACATGCATATATATATATATATATATATATATATATATATATATATATATTCATATACATATATACATATATATATATCTTCCTGGCTATATGTTTTCTGCACGTGTCACCCTACAGAAGACAGTGACTAAAAACTATTTTTAGTTACATCGATTTTTCTAAATCTGTTTTTTTTTTTTTTCTTGTATCTTATTATTACTATTGTTGTTGCTGTTGATGATATTATTATTATTATTATTATTATTATTAAGTGGTGAAGTGTGGAAAGAACCATGCCATTTCTGCCATTAGGGACAATATTCCATACAACACCACTTCGCAGTTACTTCCGATCGATGTCCATGATCGTGAATATTGCACACACACACACACAAAGTATGACCATCACCACACCCACACACCCCCTCCCCCTCATTGCCTCCACCATCACCACAATCATCTCCACCGCCACCACTACCACCAATGTTGTCACCACCTTCACTACCACCACCACCACCACCACCACTGCCATTGTCATCACAGAAGGGCGAGGTGGAAGGAAGTGACAGAGACAGTATGTGCATGTGTGTGTGTGTGTGTGTGTGTGTGTGTGTGTGTAATGACCACCACACAAAGACAGTATAAGTAGAAGGTGGGGAGAAAGAAAAGTATGCCCTCCGAACATCATGACCACCACCACCGCCACCGCATTAATTTAATATGGACGATTTACCATCTGATGGGCTTGCTTGTCATTCATTTCTCTTTTATGCTTTGCTGTTGCTGTTCTTGTTGTGGTATTGATGATGGCAGGAGTACAGAAAAAGAAACAAACTCTTTTATCTATGCAACTGCGGTGTGATTGATTCTGGAAAAATATATTGATATATATGCATGCATGTATGTATATATATATATATATGTATTAATAATTCACTTAGGCATAGTGAGACTAATAACCTGGTGTAAAACTCAGCAAACATACAATCTAGAACAGCATGTTAAGTGAATATGGAGTGGTAACAGGAAATAAATATGACACCAGATGTTACCCAGGGACTCAACTAAGAGTCCACTGCATCTTATAACAAGAACAGCTGTAAGATAATGAAATTCATTTCGGAAATTTTTCCAGTGTCATCTCTTTGATCCTACAAATATATATATATATATATATATATATATATATGGCCGTTGCCTGTACCGCCTGACTGGCCTTTATAAGATTTTCGAGCGAGATCGTTGCCAGTGCCCCTGGACTGGCTCTTGTGCAGGTGGCACATAAAATACACCATTTTGAGCGTGGCCGTTGCCAATACCGCCTGACTGGCCTTCGTGCGGGTGACACATAAAAGCACCCACTACACTCTCTGAGTGGTTGGCGTTAGGAAGGGCATCCAGCTGTAGACACTGCCAAATTTAGATTGGAGCCTGGTGTTGCCATCCGGTTTCACCAGTCCTCAGTCAAATCGTCCAACCCATGCTAGCATGGAAAGCGGACGTTAAACGACGATGATGATGATGTTGATGATAAATCTGGAGAAGAAGCACACTCTGAAAAGTAGAGAAGTCTATAATTTTTTTCCTGGTGAAGGCTGGTTTATGAGACATGCATAACATTAACATAGTTCTCAGGGAGATTCAGCCTCACACAGAATATGACAAGGCTGGCCCCTTTGAATTACAGCTACAACTCGAGACATATGTAGGAATGTATTTGTGTGTGTGTGTGTGTGTGTGTGTGTGTATAGTATAGGTTAGTTAAAACATGTATTGCAACAACAAGTGTTGCGTGGTGGAAATAAACGCAATTGCCAAACTTTCATTCATAGATCCATTTATTATTTCGTTCTTTTGCATTTCAATTTTTACATTAAGGTTCTTTGAATATGTATGATGTATTCTAAGGTTAACCCATAAACTGCGATAGGCCACCTCAGTGGCCAACGCGACAGTGCGACAGGCCACGTTTGTGGCCACGGAAGTAGGGCATGATCTGACCTAATTTTGATGACATATAATGTATGCACACGATACCGTTTCACCGCAGAAACAGTGTAGCCAATCACAGAAGGTGTTAAGAAACACTGAGTATTTTTTTTCGAGTGATAGATTGATGTTGACCTTTACCCAAAATAGGCTCAGCAGTTCGTGTTACATACAGCAAAATCCCAGCAGTTTATGGGTCAAATAGTAATTCCGTTTAGGTTTGTGTAACTGAGATATTTCGATTGGATTATCTAGTCATTGGTGTTATATTTACTTTCTATATTCTGTAACTGTCACAATATACTTTTCTAGGCCTGAATTTTTTTTTTGTGGGGAGGGGGATAGTTGATGAGATCAACCCCAGTATGCAACTGGTACTTGATTTATCGACCCCAAAAGGATGAAAGGAAAAGTTGATCTCAGCAGAATTTGAACTCAGAATGTAAAGACAGACGGTCATAACATACAAATATTTCTCATGGCACCAGTACACTGTTTACAGATGCTTACATTTTTTTATGTCTTCCGTGAATTTTTCACGGGTCCAGCTAGTCATTATTATTATTATTATTATTATTATTATTATGACAACAACAACAACAACAACAACATTGTCTGACTCTGACCACATTTCTTTTGCAGGGGCTTTCCTAGTGCCGTACGTACTCATGTTAATCCTCGGTGGGATCCCATTATTCTACATGGAACTGGCTCTTGGACAATTCAACCGGTCTGGCGCCATAACATGCTGGGCTAGAATATGTCCGTTATTCAAAGGTAAGTCACAGACAATGCAACACTAAACAACAATCCATTCTACGCACACAGATACACATTCATATACATACAAGTGTGTATATGTATAGACATACATACATGAACACACACACATACCTATATATATATGTATATACACACATATATATGTACACACACACACACACATACCTATATATATATATATGTATATGCACACATATATGTACACACACACACACCACACATATATATATATACACACAAATATATATATACACACACACATATATACACACACACAATATATATGCACACACACACATATATATATATTTAGATAGATAGATAATCAGACATATTTATATGTGGCCGTTGCCAGTACCGCCTGACTGGCCTTCGTGCGGGTGACACGTAAAAACACCCACTACACTCTCTGAGTGGTTGGCGTTAGGAAGGGCATCCAGCTGTAGAAACTCTGCCAAATCAGATTGGAGCCTGGTGTAAGCCATCCGGTTTCACCAGTCCTCAGTCAAATCGTCCAACCCATGCTAGCATGGAAAGCAGACGTTAAACGATGATGATGATGATGATGATGATGATGATGATGACATTGTGGTGGTTTTACTGCCAACAGAGGTAATAACTCGCTGAACTTTCTCCATCCTACTCTTATTCTAATAATTACACTTTCAGAACACCCTCCTGCACTGCTAAATAGGTCACCTAGGTAAGAGTAACTATCTATTACGTCTTGGAAGCCTCCAGGACATTTAAGAGAATCAATTTCCATTGGTCTTTATGGCACCTGTGCATCTTCTGCATGCAAACACTACTTACCCATGATTCCACTGCACCACTTGTGTGTCCATAGCTTGTACCGGATACACTATGGAATTCCTGCCTACACCTTTCTTACATATCAAGCAGGGCCATTCACCTGAAGGGAGTAGAGTATCGTCTAATTCATTGCTTACTAGAACCTTGGTCTTTGCAAAGTTAACTTTAAGGCCCTTTGATTCCAGGTCTTGCTTCCACATCTGGAATTTCTTTTCCCCTTCTCTTACAGACACCGTTATGAGAGTGAGATCATCAGTTTACAGTAGTACCAAGGGCAGCCACTCTTGAATTCTTTTATTAAGGCCTGGAGGATAATGATGAATAGAAAGGGGACCGAAAACTGAGCCCTGACAAATGCCTACCTACACACTCAATACATCCCTGTATGCATGGCTAACTCTCACCTTACTGACAGCACCCTTATCCATGGCTTGTACAGCTTTTACAAGCCATTTGTCTACCCATAGGTTCCTCAGAGACCACCACCATATCTTACAACGAGGCACCTTGTTGAAAGCTTTCTCCAGTTAAACAAATACCAAAATATAATAGTTTTGTTTTTAGCTAAATACTTACCCTGGAGTTACCTTATTTGGGAAGACAACAACAGTAGTACTTTTCCCAGTGCAAAATCAAACTGCATTTCATATAGTCTGATTCTGTTTTTAATTAAGTGGGTCCTCACTTTCTTCATTACTTATTCTACTTATTCATACTTATTCTATCGGTCTCTTTTGCTGAACCGCTAAGTTATGAGGACGTAAACACACCACCATTGGTTGTCAAACGATGTTGGGGGGACAAACACAGACACTCAAACATATACACACACATACATATATATATATATATATATATATATATATATATATATATATATATACATATATACGATGGGCTTCTTTCAGTTTCTGTCTACCAAATCTACTCACAAGGCTTTGGTCGGCCCGAGGCTATAGTAGAAGACACTTGCCCAAGGTGCCACGCAGTGGGACTGAACCCAGAACCATGTGGTTGGTATGCAAGCTACTTAGCACACAGCCACTCCTATTAGTATAATGCTCAGGAAATGAAAAAGTCTTTAACATTTCGAGCCTATGCTCTTCCAGCAATTTGATACCTCTGTAATTACTTCCATCTAAGGTATCTCCTTTACCTTTGCAAAAATTGATTATAATGCTTCTACACCAGTTATTGGGGGATGACAACTTCCTGAATAATCTGATTAATTGCACGTATGACGAAGCTCTATCCTACTTTGCTAGATATTTCAAGCATCTACAAACATGCATGTTATTTTTTTTACATTTACATATTGTCTGTACAACAGAAAATTTTAATATACATTGATATATATCATCATCATCATCATCATCGTTTAACGTCCGCTTTCCATGCTAGCATGGGTTGGACGATTGAGGACCCACTTAATTAAAAACAGAATCAGACTATATGAAATGCAGTTTGATTTTGCACTGGGAAAAGTACTACTGTTCTTGTCTTCCCAAATAAGGTAACTTCAGGGGAAGTATATATATATGCATATATATATATATATATATATATATATATATATATATATATATATATATATATATATATATATGTATATGTAAGAATTTCAAGGAGTTCCTGCCTTAAAAACAGGAGCTAACCACAGTTATTTTGTGTTCTTTGCTACATTGGTTTCTATTAACCCATTTATTCTATCAGAAGAATTTTTATTCATTAAGATAGAAGAAATACACATAATTATATATATATATATATAGGTCCAGTCTGGCGGTACTGGCAACGGCCACTCTCCAAATGGTGTTTTTTTACGTGCCACCTGCACAGGAGTCAGTCCAATGTTTTGTTCACATGCCACCGGCACAAGTGCCAGTAAGGCATATATATATATATATATATATATATATATATATATATATATATATATATATGTATGTATATACATATATATATATATATATATATATATATATATATATATATATATATATATATATATATATATATGTATGTATATATTGCCATTTGAAATGGTTGTATGTGGAAATTGAATTCTAGTTTGAACTTTTAACATTTCCATTTTTATAATTGTTAGTAGTGTTTTAATATAAGATTTTATCTTATACATGCCTATAATGAACTTTTTACTTGTTATCTACATATTTTAATTGCTTGCTTTAGCAGGCCATTATTTTGATATGATGAATATTTTTAAGAAAGTTTGAATTGCTCTACTTGAACTTATTTTCTCATATATATATATATATATATATATATATATATATATATAAAATGGTATTTTTTTATAAGCTTAAAGCTTGTAGCAATAACCATGCAAATGACTAAGGAAAATAGTCTAATAATGAGGCATATAAGACCTTGACAGAAAAAAGTAGGCTTTCCCCGTATGCGTGGGACATGAAACCACATCCTTTTGTTAACACGACTAAGTGTTTTATATATATGTATATATATATATAAAGAGGAAATGGAGTGGACAGATAGACAGATATAAATATAGATATACAGACATATATATATATAAATGTGTGTGTGTGTAGGTATGTATGTATTTATATATATGTTTATGTATGGATGTATATATGTGCACAAGCATGTGCATGCAACCATTTTCCACTTGGCTGGAGGTATTCTGATAATGACACAAAATCGGTTAAGATCGGTGAAGCTAATGTGTCAGTTGAGACAGAATTATAGATTAGCTGATGACTGACAGTGGTGGTGGTGGTGGTAATGGTAGTGATGGTGGTGGTATTGGTGGTGGTGATTTTGGTGATATTATTGTTGTTGTTGGCGGTGGTGTTAGTGGTGGTGGTGGTGATGGTCGTCGTCATGGTATTGGTAGTGGTGGTGTTGCATTTAGTGGTGATGATGGTGGTTGTAGTTGTCATGATGGTGGTGGTGGTAGTGATGGTGGTGGTATTGGTGGTATTGTTGTTGGTGGTGGTGGTGTTAGTGGTGGTGGTGGTGGTGGCGGTTGAGATGATATTAGTGGTGGTGGTGGTGATGTTAGTGATAGTGGTGATGGTGATGATGGTGGTGGTGGTGGTGGTGGTGGAGGCGATCGTCGTCATGGTATTGGTAGTGGTGGTGGTGATTGTGGTGGTGTTGGAGGTAGTGGTGGTGATGGTGGCTGTAGTTGTGATGATGGTGGTGGCTGTGGTGGTGGTGGTAAAGCACGATTGTAGACAGAGATAGACTGGGAGATTTGTGAGGAAGCAGACTGAATGGTATGATGGTAGATATAGAAACAGAGACACATGTATACAGACAGATATCTATACACAAACCCACACACACCTGCATCTACACACTCACATATACACTTGCATACATGCATGTACACATACCCACATACATATATGCAGTTCCAACCAATCATTTTCAGACACATACAACGTCTCCCCCCAAAACTCGCAGATAAATTGAGATCAATTTTAAGTAATTGACTTTGTGGGTTTAACATTTTACTTTTTGACAAAACCTTGCTTGCTTGAAAATCTTAGCCACATCTTTATCTTTTTCAGGTAAATAGCAAACTGATTTGACAATGGAATGCCATTGAACAACAGAATCATTCCACCATTGTTGTCTTGGAGTTTACCAGGCACAGTGCCAATAAAGCTGTTAAGCTGATGAAACTTTCAAAAGCAACAGTTTATTGTGTGTATGAACAATTTAAAGAAAAGGGAAAGATTAATAGAAAAGAACACAAGACTCGAAGAGATTCCAAGTACAATCCAAAGTTTCTCACTGACCTCAAATGCTTGATCGAAGCCAACCCATCCATGACAACTCTTGCAAAGAAACACAATGTGTCCCTTTCCACAGTGTCCAGAGCTGTGAACAGGAACTTTGGCATGACTAGCTATGTTTGATGATGCCATCACCTCCTAACTTTCTTTCTTGCCTTTAACCCTCCAACGCGGAGTATAGGCCACTTATAATTGAATTCCATGTCGCATAATTT
>NC_142957.1:6577667-6600167 GCF_046866305.1 Octopus bimaculoides | reverse complement strand
CCGATGCTGGTGTGTTTGCGTCCCCGTAACTTAGAGGTTCGGCAAAAAGAGACCGATAGAATAAGTACTAGGCTTACAAAGAATAAGTCACGGGGTCGATTTTCTCGACTAAAGGCGGTTGTCCAGCACGGCCGCAGTCAAATAATTGAAACAAGTAAAAGACTAAAAGAGTAATCCCTAATTTTGTAAGCAGTTGTATGTATGTAGTACGCTTTTATTTTGTATGCAGTATAAATTAACCAAACACATGTATGAACTGCTAATTTAACGGCAAATGCCACAATAATCATTAGAGATAAATTTCTTGGGGATGTTTCAATGTGGCCTGCTTGTTTGTTGCACCTTGTTTACCATTTTGTCCTTGTTCTTTTGCCACGTCATGTACCCAGTTATGTATCTATATGTACATGTGGATGAACGTATATACATACATGTACATATATATGCATATACTCATATATTGTTTATATATATATATAGTTGACAGGAATGGCAACAAAAGAAAGAAAGAGACCTCGATATTATGCAAATAGAGGAATTTATCTGTAAAAATATGTGAGACTTATTCAGTAGCCATGATGAAACTCCGAAACTCGGAGTTTTATCATGGCTACTGAATAAGTGTCACATATTTTTACAGATATATATATATATATATATATATATATATATATATATATATATATATATATATATATATATGTGTGTGTGTGTGTGTGTGTGTGTGTGTGTGTGTTAATTTAAGGGTAAATGCCACAATAATTATTATAGATAAATTTCTTAATATATATATATATATACGAAGTTTTAAATTTAAATTTAAGAGAGAGATTTGATGCTAATATCCATTATTAATGTAATAATGGATATTAGCGTCAAATCTCTCTCTTAAATTTAAATTTAAAACTTTGGATATATAAACAAGGAGAACGATCCCTAAGGAGTCTAATTTAGACTTTTTGTCGGTGAAATCTCCTGCTATATTGGTAACGATTACATAGTTTTCTATGAAAAATTATATATATATATACATAATTAAGGGATCAGCAACAGTTTATATATATATATATATATATATGTTAATTTAAGGGTAAATATGTAATTGTAAATACCTTGCAACCGCTGCGATGATTATTAACTGGTAATTTGAATGGTAAATGTGTGTTTTTATACACTTTTGCCATCTCGTTGTTTTTTTTTTCTTTCAAGAGTTTCATCTCCAGCTGTTCGTTATGTCAGTCAACACACATTGACACACCATTTCTGCTTTGGCGGCTCAATTTGTGTTCCTCCCGCTCATTTCGTGAAAATATATTTGAAGAGAGGAGAAATTGAAAGAAGAGAAAGAAAGTTAAAGCTGTATGTGAGTGAGAGAGAGAGAGAGAGAGAGAGAGAGAGAGAGAGAGAGAGAGAGAGTGAAAGTCGTGATGACTGATGTCTTAAGGTAACACACACACACACATATACACACATACACACATAGAAAATGTGACGTCATCATAAAAATGTTTACGATATTTTATATATATAGATGCAGCACAGAATTTTGTCAGTGAACAGGTCGCGGTCTCAAAGCGTCGAAAATATTTTGACAAATTAAATTTAAATGTTGAAGTGAATCTAACGGATTTTGTGTTATTTTAAATGGCTTATAAACACCTTCCACGCTGCAATTGTTTTCGTTCCAGCACACGATCTCAGATCAGGTCACTTGCTATGCAAGTACATATCCTATATATATATATAGATATGCAGGGCAGGGAATCGTCAATTAGTAATAAAATTAATAATTAACAATTTTGCCGGGTAGCTCAGTATGAAAAAACCTTTTCGGTAAAAAACAGTATGAAAAAACCTTTTCGGTAAAAAACATTTTCGGTAAAAAACAAAAATTTATGATTATAAATGTTTTTTACCTATATATATATATATATATATATATATATATATATATATATATATATATATATATATATATATATATATATATATATTTAATACCTCGTTCAGAGATTTAACATTGTTTACGATATTTAATTTATGGAAAAGATCATGATGTTAACTTTTTGAAATGCAAATATGTGAATGGAAATTAAGTTTAATTTGTAGCCGAAATAGTACTGAATTCTGTGATACCCCTTACGTCAAAATCTGTAACTCGGTTTTCGAATGCATGAGGAATATCTTTTACTCTTTTACTTGTTTCAGTCTTTTGACTGTGGCCATGCTGGAGCACCGCCTTTAGTCGAGCAATTCGACCCCAGAACTTTTTCTTTGGAAGCCTAGTACTTATTCTATCGGTCTCTTTTGCCGAACTGCTAAGTTACGGGGACGTAAACACACCAGCATCGGTTGTCAAGCGATGTTGGGGGGGACAAACACAGACACATAAACATATACACACACACACACATATATATATACATATATACGACGGGCTTCTTTCAGTTCCAGTCTACCAAATCCACTCACAAGGCTTTGGTCGGCCCGAGGCTATAGTAGGAGACACTTGCCCAAGTTGCCATGCAGTGGAACTGAACCCGGAACCATGTGGTTTGTAAGCAAGCTACTTACCACACAGCCACTCATATTTATATATACTTTATTTAAAAGCAGCAGAAATATAACAAAAAACTGTTACTCTGAGTTTCCCGTTCATCGGACAGTTTTGTTAGAAACAAAACTGTCCGATGAACGGAAACAGTTTTTTGTTATATTTCTGCTGCTTTTAAATAAAGCATATTACTCTACCTCTAGTATTTGAGTACTCTTTTTTCCACCTTGTTGCACATTTATGTGCTTAGGACAGACTTCTTTCAAAATGAAAATATTATCTCGTGCCCTGATCTCTCATGTATACATGTTTAAAATTTCAGCACGATTGGTTGAACAATAATACTCAATTTATAAGGGCACAAAAAACAGACAGAACGGAATTTATATATTAGATGAGCCAATGAGGGAGACGTCTACATGGTAACCAGACCTGGTAGAAATAACAGCCAAATCTCCCTCAAATCACACCTTACTGTCTTATGTATGTATATATGTATGTATGAGCCAATGAGGGAGACCTCTACATGGTAGCTAGAGATGGTAGAAATAACAGTCAAATTTCCCTCAAAACACCCTCCTGTCTTATGTATGTATATATTATGTATGTATTAACAGTTCTTTGGATTTTTGCATTTGACAACTGTTGCTTTAAGATAATCATATTGAGCCCTCTACATATAGAGAGAGGTGGACAGAGAAAGAGAGACAGAGAGAGGAAAGAAGAGAGACATCTTAGCGACAGGTTTGGCTGACTGTCATCCCGTACTCCCCTTGTTGCCAGCTAAATGGTATGTGCCAGCTGTCTGAGCAACTCGTTGCTTTTAATGGCGGAAGAAACAGGACAAAATGATTACAAAAATAGCGATTCTCCCTTTAAAAATATACCCAAAATTTCCATTTCTTTGGATGATTCTAAGACCCACTAATGGGGGATTAACTCCCAAATTTTGGTCATTTTTTTATGGACTCCCCCACCACCATTTCAATGCATAAGGGTGGGAGTGGTAACTGTCTGCTTATTGTGATCATTTGTCTTTTGGTTTCCTGTAGCTTTGCTCTCTTTTACAAACCCAGTGAACATTTATGTTTCCAGTTTCAAAGAAATTTGAACAATAGATATAAGACCCAAGTTAAAAAGATTCCCAACAATTCAACTTCTCTGGTTGACTTTAAGACCCCACTAATAGGGGCCTTAACTCCCACATTTTAGAACTCCATGTGCTCCATTTTTCAGGAGCAAAAACCTTTGAATGGGTTTTATAAGATTTGGATTTGGGAATCTGGTAGTGAATAGCTGGCACCAGAGTACATCTCCAGCATTAGAAGCTGTGCAAAGGCAATG
The DNA here is from genome assembly GCF_046866305.1 of Octopus bimaculoides. NCBI lineage: Eukaryota > Metazoa > Mollusca > Cephalopoda > Octopoda > Octopodidae > Octopus > Octopus bimaculoides. The sequence continues at coordinate 6,596,269 of NC_142957.1, read as the reverse complement.
ATAGTAATAATAATAATAATAATAATTAATTCTGTTTTATTGGCCACAAGGGCTAATATAAATCAAAAACATGTTAGGACAAAGACAGGATGAAGGTTACAAAGAGTTTTGTCTGAAAGGTAGAAAACGTTCGTGTAAACAGTAAATAATAATAATAATAATAATAATAATTATTATTATTATTATCATTATTATTATTATTATTATTTCTGCTCTAGGCACAAGGTCATGAAAATTTTGGGGGAAGGGGAATAGTCGATCACATCGACCCCAGTGCATATCTGGCACTTATTTCATAAACCCCAAAAGGATGAAAGGCAAAGTTGACCTCGGTGGAATTTAAACTCAGAATGTAGCAGCAGATGAATTACTGCTAAGCATTTTGCCCAGTGTGCTAACGATTCTGCCAGCTCACTGCCTTGATAATAGTAATAATAATGATGATGATGATGATGATGATAATAATAATAATAATAATAATAATAATAATAATAATAATAATAATAATAATAATAATAATAATAATAATAATAATAATAATAATAATAATAATAATAATAATAAAAAAATTAAAAAAGATGGTATAAACACACGCCAGAAAAGAAAGCAACCATACTCTGAGATATGCCAATATACACAGATAGAGAAATTAAGGCCAATAGACCAGATATAGTTGTCAAAGATCATGAAGAAAAAAAATGCTTTCTAATTGATGTATCAATACCAGCAGATGACAACGTTTCTCTAAAAGAAATGGAAAAACTTTCAAAATACAAAGACCTGGAAATAGAGATAACTCGAATGTGGAATCTAAAAACAGAAACAATTCCTATCATAGTAGGTGCCTTAGGTATAATAAAAAAATATTCAGACAAATACATAACAAAAACACCAGGACTTACAAATATATATAACATACAGAAAATTGCACTACTGGGCACTGCACACATCCTATGCAAAACACTTTCAATACAGTAAACATAAGAGCACCACAGCAAACCACAGCACATACCCAAGGCACACAGCTGCGCTCGGTAGTGAAGTGAAAGCATGTTATAAAAATAAAACTACTGAACAATAATAATAATAATAATAATAATAGTAATAGTAATAGTAATAATAATAACAATAAAAAAATACAGGAATCAGTTAAGGATTTTTTAAGGTCATCAGGGTCAGATCAAGGAAGAAGAAAAACTTATTGATTCCAGTAGATTTATTCTTTGATCTGTGAAGTGCATCGGAGGAATTTTTGCGATCAGTTTTCTTTGATTTTTGTTTCATAATAATCGCAGAGTGGTAACACCTTTTTTGTTTTTTTTGATGTAGTATTTTCAGCAGTAGCAGCAACAGCAGGAGTGAGGATTCTTCACTCAACTGTGGAACCGATTAACCAATATTTACGGTTGAATGACATTCTGCTATTTAGTTTAGCCTATAATTGAGATATTTATTCATAATTCGGCTCAGAGTGAGTTTGGAGGAAGAAGCATAGTTTTTTCTCCTTCATCTCTCTTCTTCTTCTTCTTCTCCTCCTCCTCCTCCTCCTCCTCCATGTTGTTGCCATTGCTACTGTTGGGAAACTGAACCATCATACAATCAGTATTTCAGGACAGTCATTTTTTTTTCTTTCCTGCCAAATAAACACATGCACTATTTATTCAGCCTTCACTCGTTCATTATTTTTACTTATTTTAACTCATGTCCATTGTCCGGAAATCTTTCGTCACACATCTGTGACCTCTTCAGCGACCCTTTCCGTCCTCATGTTTCCTCCTGCTCTACTTAATCCATTCTCTCCTTCTATGATGTGTTTCCAATATATTGTGGTGGTGGTTGGCACTCCGTCGGTTACAACGACGATGGTTCCAGTTGATCCGATCAGCAGAACAGCCTGCTCGTGAAATTAACGTGAAAGTGGCTGAGCACTCCACAGACACATGTACCCTTAACGTAGTTCTCGGGGCGATTCAGTGTGACACAGAGTATGACAAGGCTGACCCTTTGAAATACAGGTTACAACAGAAACAGGAAGTAAGACTGAGGGTAAGTTGTGGTGAAAGAGTAGAGCAGGGTTCGCCACCATCCCCTGCCGGAGCCTTGTGGAACTTTAGGTGTTTTCGCTCAATAAACACTCACAATACCCAGTCTGGGAATCGAAGCCGCAATCCTACGACTGCGAGTCTGCTGCCCTAACCACTGGGCCATTGCACCTCCATGTTTCCAATATATATACTGGGTGTTTCAAAAAATTTGATATCATTTCACAATCTAATAACTTTGCCAGTTCTTGTTCAAATGACTTCAAATTTTAACAGCATGTGTAGAAACAGGTCAAAATTTTATGTTTAATGCTTGATATGTTTATCTTTTCTAGTATAGAAATGGCATTCACTGGAAGAGAAAAGTCATTTTGTGTTGGAGTATGCTCGAACACGGTCGAACAAGACTGTGCAATGTGCATGAGAGAGTTCTCTAAAAAGTTACCAATGGCGATGCAGATTTGAACATGGCACAAAAAGTTCAAAGAGGAAATGCTCTCTGTGCAGGACAAAAGGATCTGGATGACCACTAACATCAGAAGAAATGGTTAAGTGGGTTCGCCAAAAACTCATGCGAAGTCTGGAAACCCAAATTCCTCCAACGACAGTTTGGCATCTCCTGAGGAAATGCTTGCTAATGAAACCCCCCAAGCTGCAGCCCATTTAGGCCATAACAGCAGATGACAAGTGAAAGTGCAAACACGGAGCTATGTGAAGGGCCTGGTCTATGTCCCCACCTCTTCCTGCAAACCTAGAGGAACTTGAACAGAGAATCACTACCGCACTGGAGACTGTTACCCAAGACATGCTGCAGCATGTTTGGGAGGAGCTGGACTACTGACTTGTCTCAGGTGGTGTGCATATTGAACATTTGTGAAATTGTTCATGGAATCCACATAGCTTTGAATTTCTCATTCAAATTTGGAGGAATAAATCTTATGTTAGAAAATTACTATTTTTAAACCTTACAACGTGAGATATTCAGCAACAGTACTTTGTAGTAAAGATTGTTTGCCAACATAACATGGCAGTCCTGGTTTAAGACTAATGTTGCTGTAATTTAGCCCCAGGAGACATTGTCTCCAGCTGGCTAAACGATACTATCTTATATCAAAAATATAAGGACACAGACCATGTCATATAACCAGCTAGAGACGATGTCTCCTGGGGCTAAATTACAGCAACATTACTCCTAAACCAGGACTGCCATGTTATGTTGGCAAGCAATCTTTACTACAAATCTTCTGTTGCTCAACATTAAGCCTGTTTAGTTTCATTTGCTTTGACTCTGTAGTTTCTGTGATATTTACATCTCAAATGATATCAAATTCTTTGAAACACCCCGTATATATTGATTCAAATTGATTCCTGTGTACTCAAGGAATATCCGTCTTCTGTTAACTTCAAAACAGAAACCCATTTTGTAACTGTATATATCTAACTAAACAAATTCCCTCTCTTTCTCTTTCTTTTCTCATTCGTTCAGGTTGTGTGGTTCACTGCTCTATTCCCATACGTTGTCCTGTTCATTCTTATGATTCGTGGGGCAACACTGCCGGGGGCCCTAGATGGCATCAAATATTATCTAACACCAGACTTCTCAAGACTTGCATATTCCGAGGTAAGTTCACTCTGCAATGTTTGTTTTCCTTGTAAAACGCCACTTTTGTTTATTCCTATTACTCGTTTTACTCTTTTACTTGTTTCAGTCATTTGACTGCGGCCATGCAGGAGCACCGCCTTTATAGTCGACCAAATCGACCCCAGAGCTTATTCTTTGTAAGCCTAGTACTTATTCTATCGGTCTCTTTTGCTGAACCGCTAAGTTACAGGGACGATATGCTGTAGGGGAGGAAGAGGCTAAACAAGGATGAGAGGAGGAGATGAGATTAGAAGATGGAGAAGGGGGGGCAATACAGGAGGGGAGAGCATGGGGTGGGGAAGGAGGGTGGGTGTTGGGAATATGTGATCTGAATTGGCTCTGCATATATTCGGAGATTTTACTTGTTTATAATCTTATCTCGTCTGTTTAAGTAGTACAGGTTTGATGTGTGTGTGTATGTGTATGCATGTGTGTGTGTGTGTGTGCGGGTGAGAGAGAGGGAGAGAGAGGGACTGTACATATGTGTGTATGTGTTTGAGACTGTATGTGTGTGTGTATATAAGATTGTATATATATGTGTGTTTGTGTGTGTGTGTGTATGGGTGAGGGAGAGAGAGAGGGACTGTACATATATGTGCGTGTGTATATGTGTGTGTATGTTTGAGACTGTATGTATGTGTGTATGTAAGATTGTATATATATATGTGTGTGTGTGTGTGTTTAAGACTGTACGTATATGTGTGTGAAGCTGTGTATATATATATATATATATATATATATATATATGTGTGTGTGTGTGTGTTTGTTTGTATGGGTGAGGGAGAGAGAGAGAGGGACTGTACATATATGTGCGTGTATCTATGTGTGTGTATATTTGAGTCTGTATGTATGTTTGTATGTAAGATTGTATATATATATGTGTGTGTGAGACTATATATATATGTCTGTGTGTGTGAGTGAGTGTGTGTGTGAGTGAGTGTGTGTATGTTTGAGACTGTATGTATGTGTGTACGAGACTATATATATGTGTGTGTGAGATTGTATATGTGTGTGTGTGAGTGTGTGCACACGCATGTGTGTGCACACGCATGTGTGCATGCATATGTGCACATACATACATGTGCATATATATGTGTGTGTGTGTGTGTGTATCTGCACATTTATGTATACATGTATGTATGTACATGTGTGTCAGAATACAACTTAACATAATCCAGTTAGTAAATCATATAACAATACTTTTTAGAAGAATATTTTTTATACAACTGTATATTTTTCATATAGTTTTTTTTCTTTTTGTCCTCCATGCAGAAAAAATGTCTACTTTTTCTTTAAAAAAAAAAACTGAAGTATTTTGCAACTTTCTTTTCCCATGATGCAGTTGTAAGATGGAAGACTTTTGCAAAAAAGTTGTTGTTATTGTAATGTTTCTATGAAGAGCAGTAAATAATTCCGATAGAAAACAATCAGATACGATGAATTCAATAAACTTACTTTCTACCTTTTAAGTCAGCACTAAATATGGAACTAATATTTATTCCTGGTAAGGGGGCAAGCTGGCAGAATCGTTAGCATGCCAGGCGAAATGCTTAGCGGTATTTCATCCGCTGCTATTATTCTGTGTTCGAATTCCGCCGAGGTAGACTTTGCCTTTCATCCTTTCGGGGTCGATTAAATAAGTACCAGCAAAAGATACCGATAGAATAAGTACTAGGCTTACAGAGAATAAGTCCCGGGGTCGATTTGCTCGACTAAAAGGCGGTGCTCCAGCATGGCCACAGTCAAATGACCGAAACAAGTAAAAGAGTAAGGTAGTGAGCTGGCAGAATCGTTAGCATGCCGGACAAACTGCTTAGCGGCATTTCATCCATCTTTATGTTCTGAGTTCAAATACTGCCAGAGCCAACTTTGCTTTTTACCCTTTTGGGGGTCGATAAAATAAGTACCAGTTGAGCACTTGGGCTGATTTAGTCAACCTACCCTTTCCCATGAAATTGCTGGCCTTGTGCCAAAATTTGAAACCAAGATATATTAAACTTTTGTTTCCATGTTCCTCTCTATCTTCTATTTTCCTTTCTTTCTCTCTGTAAACAACAGGTATGGGTGGATGCTGCCACACAAGTCTTCTTCTCTCTCGGCCCAGGATTTGGTGTTTTATTGGCATTTGCAAGTTATAATGATATTCATAATAATGTTTATCGGTAAGTAAGACAACCTATTTTTCCTTACATAATACAATTCTATATTTAAGAGCTGAGGAATTCACGTGCATTATTTACATTATTTACATTCAACCGATATTTGTCCTCATCTTGTTTGTTGTTAACACAACGTTTCAGCTGATATACCCTCCAGCCTTCTTCAGGTGTCTTGGGGAAATTTCGAACTCGAGATGCTATGGCTCATCTTCTAATATTCCTCATTACCATCATAACGATAATGGGTTATTATCTTACTATCTTGTCTTACTTACCTCTTAAAGATACTTACCTTGGTATATTAAAACACAAACAATACCTTTGTGGGGTGGTGTCTGTATGATTTTTCTGGGTATTATGGCGAAAATATACGATACACCGTTTCGTATTACTGGTATATTCTACAAAATGAGAAAAACGCAGTCATTGTTTCATCTTTCAGATGCATACATAAATAAATAATTTTACATAGGTGGAATGATTAGAGGAGGTCTTCACGGTCATTTTAAGACCAAAACCAGCTTCCTAACTTCATTTCTTACCATGGTATTGCATTCTGAAAGTCATGAAATGTTGTGTTTTTCTTGGTTTTTAAGTTATGGCACTTACAACGGTCTGTTAACTAAACGCCTCATATATACATACACATATATGGTGAGCCTCTTTCAGTTTCCGTCTACCAAATCTACTAACAAGGCTTTGGTTGGCCCAAGACTATAGTAGAAGACATTTGCCCAAGGTGTCACACAGTGGGACTGAACTTGGAACCATGTGGTTGGGAAGCATGCTTCTTACAACACAGCCACACCTGTGCCTATATAAGACTGTTTTAAAAATATCTATTTGTCTATCTCTTTGTCTCTCTTTTTATCTATCTTTCTATCCCGCTTTCTTTCTCTATTTACCTGTCTTTCTGTTTATTTATCTACTTATTTATCCATTTCTCTTTCCTTCTTTCAGAGACGCCATACTAACCAGTATTGTTAACTGTATGACCAGTTTTTTCTCTGGCTTTGTTATCTTCATGATTTTGGGCTATATGTCACAACACTCAAATCTACCCATTTCAGAGGTGGCTACACAAGGTAGGTAGGACACCTCCAGTCCACATACCAGTAAGGTGCGTGGCGAAGGCAACACCACACGACTTGTCCTCACCACCAATACCACCACTACTCCACAACATGCTTTAACCCAAATACTGCACCACCACCGCCGCCGCTGCCAACATCACCACACAACATGTCACTCAACTTACATCAAACACACACATACTCCCACCATATCCCTTGCTGGGGAGGTTACTTTTCAACTGATTGTCTTACTTCTAGGAGGTTTCATACCTTGCGCAAGTGTCTTCTGCTATGGCCTTGGGGACAACCAAAGTCTTGTAAGTCGATTTGGTAGACAGAAACTGAAAGAAGCTCATCATGTGTGCATCTATATATATATATATATATATATATATATATAAATTTTATAAAGAATATTCAAAAGGAATATTTTATTGAGCTTATATTAAGTGCTCTATTACTTTGAGCAAATAGATACATATATGTTTTTATATCATTAATAAATTTTATAATTTATATCATTAATAATTTTATAAATTTATTAATGATATAAAAACATATATATATATATATTTAAAATCTGAAGATTCAGAATAATTATTCTGAATCTTCAGATTTTTTCAATATGCTAGGCCACTGGTTTGAAATTGATATTAATCAAATTAATATTCAATTTTTCACCCTTATTATTTAAATTTATATATATATATATATATATATATATATATAGTGAGTTCAAAAAAGAAAAATGACAAAAAAACAACAAAAAACAACGCGAGGACGTGATACAGATATTGTGTTACTGGCCGCTCAGGAAAGGAAAGAAAGAGAATTTGACGTTTCGAGCAGAGCTCTTTGTCGGAAATATAGGAAAGTCCAAAGAAGGGAAGACGGAGGAAGAAAAAATCGCCAACGATATACACGAGGTTACATTGAACTAATTGAGCACAGAGGGCGACCTAATCAAAATTGCTAGCCTTGTGCCAAAACTTGAAATTATTATTATTATTATTACTATTACGATTATTATTATTATCATTATTATTATTATTATTATTATTGTTATTAAGGCTGCAAGGTGGCAGAATCATTAGCATGCCAAGCAAAAAGGTTACCAGCATTTTGTCCCTCTTTATATTCTGAGTTCAAACGCTGATGAAGTTGACTTTGCCTTTCATCATTTTGGGGATCGATAAAATAGGTACCAGTTGAATACTGGGGTGGGGTGGGGTGGGGGAGGTCAATGTAATCAACTTAGCCCTCTCACCAAAATTGCTGGCCCTTGTGCCAAAATTTGAAATGAATAATTAAATATTAACTCTGTTTCTCTCTCTCTCTGTTGTATCTTTTGCAGGTCCTGGTTTAGTGTTCGTTGTATATCCAGAAGCTATAGCTACACTCCCAGGTGCAACATTTTGGGCATTGATATTCTTCCTCATGTTGCTTACCCTAGGTCTAGACAGTTCGGTAAGTACAAGGTTTGAAACCTGTGATATTTACTCTCCAAAATCTCCACCCAGATGAAATGGTTATAAGCCAAATGATAGCCTAACACCTCCACCAAGATTTACTGAACCTGCAGCATTCATCATCCTAACCTCTACATCAAGATCTATTTAAGTCTGGTTCATCTGATATCCTGACATCTCCATGTAGACATATTGATCCAAGACTACCCAATATCCTAACATCTCCATTAAGATGCACTGAGTCTAAATCAACCAGCATCCTTATAGTTAAACTTTGACTAACTGAGCTTAAATCATCCAACATTCTAACATCTTCACACAGACATACAGAGCCTAGATTACCCAACATACTAACTTCTCCACTAAGATGTATTGAGTCTAGATCAACTAACATTGTTACAACTAAACCAAGATCAACTGAGCTTAGATTGCCAGGCAGCCTAATAGCTTCACACAGATGTAGTGAGCTTGAATTATTTGTCAGTCAAACATACCCACCAAGAGGTACTGAACCTAGATTACTCAATATTCTGGGGCGAAGATCACCCAGCATCGTCACATCTAAACCTAGACCAATTGAGCTCAGATTGCCCCACATCTTAACATCTTTAGCCAGATGCACTGAGCTTGGATTACTCATTATCCTAACATCTCCATCTAGATGAGCCTAGATTACCCAAATCCTGTTGCCTCTACCAAGTCTACCTTGATCATTTGATACCCTTACTTCTACATCCTGACGTACTGAGCATAAATTACACTGTATAACACAATTCTTGTCCTCAGATAGTAACTGTTATTTCATATTTTCTGACCCCTAGAAAGTTTGAAAAATGGCTAATAATTCCTTCAAACTTTGCCTTTGTTACGTTTATTCAAATCCCAAAGAATTCCTCTCAACACATGGCTGTGATGCTCCGCCATTACTCCTGTTCATGATCAGAAATGCACATATTGTCAGCCACTATGGGAAAGTTGATAGGCAGGAAATAAAAAAAGGGTAAAGTTGACAAGACATTTCAGAAACGTTGGATACACCACTCCCTACAGTAATTTCGCAGAATTTTTCCTGGCTTTTTCCAGATAACACAAGCCTTGCCACTGTAGACCACTACCACCAATCTCCATGGATTCTGTTTTATCTGATATATAAACATAATACACAATTCCTATAGCCCCTCTATTGTAAAGAATTATAACCAAAAGATATTATTGTATTTCTCTGTATTGATATCTTTTCTCTCTCTGTTATCTCCCTTGAACAGTTTGGTGGCTCAGAAGCTATCCTGACAGCTTTAGCAGATGAGTTTCCATGGTTACGAAGACATCGAGAATTATTCGTGGCGATGTTGTTTACCGTATACTTTGTAGTTGGATTAGCTAGTTGTGCTCAGGTACAGTACATTATTATTATTATTGTTGTTCTTCTTCTTATTATTATTATTGAGTGAGAGAGCAGTGCATGCCATCAAAGTAACACTGGGGTAAAATATACGAAGTCCAGTATACCCATCATGACTACCCGTCTGATAAGGGTACACCAGGCACATGCATCACAACCATATGTGCGCGACATGGTGATCTCATATCAAGATAAACAGTGCATGACCTTGCAGGTGAGGCCCAGTTAGAATTTTCTTCAGGTAGAGTAGCCCATCCCACTCAAAAGAGCCCTGAATAAAGGTTGTTTAAGGATGTTGAACAAAAATCCATGTTTCCAAAGGTAAATTATCCAAACCCCAAAGAATTCCTCTCAACACATGGCTATGATGCTCCCCCACTACTTCTGCTCATGATCAGAGATGCACATATCGTCAGCCACCAAGGGACATGCTCAACTGGTTAAGGTCAAACAACTGAGAAACAAATCTGTGGTATTAAGCAGAATATTTTCTGTAGCCCATCTTTTATACCAAGACAAAACAATGTACATGATAACACTTGCAATCAGTTAAGATCAGAAGCCATGACAGCCACTGCCTGGTACTGCATTAGAGCATTTATTATTATTATTATTATTATTATTATTATTATGATAAGGCGGCAAGCTGGTAGAATTGTTAACATGCCTGGTAAAATGTTTAGCAGTATTCCATCTGCTGCTATGTTCTGAGTTTCAATTCTGTACCAGTACCAGTGAAACACTGGGGTCAATTAAATCGACTAGTCCCGTCCCACCAAATTTCAGGCCTTGTGCCCTATAGTAGAAAGGATCATTATCACCATCATCATCATCATTATTATTATATTTAAATCATGCCAAGGTCGACTGTGCCTTTCGACCTTTCAGGGTCAATAAAATTAGTACCAGTTACGCACTGGGGATCAATGTAAATCGACTTAATCCCTTCCCCCAAATTTGAGGCCTTGTGCTTCCAGTAGAAAGGATTATCATCATCATCATCATTATGACCATCATTCATGACCGAAGGGGGTTTTATCCTATTCAAGCAGTAGGTCGGCAGAACCATCATAGTCGTGTCAAGATGTTACCATACATTTATATTCTTATATTCTCATATTCTTGTATTCTTATATTCTGCTATTTTTCTATTCCACGTCATTCCAGGGAGGAGCATATGTGGTTCATCTGATGGATAGATATGCCGCCGGTTATTCTATTTTATTTGCTGTCTTTTTTGAAAGTATAACAATTTCTTATTGTTACGGTAAGTGTACAGAACAGTAAGTGTAATAAATGGTAAGTGTAAGGAATTGTAAGTGTAGGGGGGCAGTAAATTTAGGGGAATGGTAAGTGTAGGGGATAGTTAATGTAGAGAATGGTAAGTGTAGGGGATGGTAAGAGTAATGAATGATAGTGAAGGAATTGCAAGTGTAGAGGGACAGGAAATATAGGGGGTAAGTGTAGGAATAGTAAGTGTAGGAATAGTAAGTGTAGGAATTGTAAGTGTAAGGGGTTGTAAGTGTAGTGAACTGTAAGTGTAGGAACTGAGTGTAAAAGTGGTAAGTGTAAAGGGGGTGAGTGTAGGAAGGGTAAGTATGGGAATGGTAAGTGTAGAAGTGTTAAGTGTAGAGGATGGTAAGTGTAATGAATGGTAAGTGTAGGAATTGTAAGTGTAAGGGATGTTAAGAGTAGGTAGTGGTAAATGTAGGGAATTGTAAGTGTAGGGGATGGTAAATGTAGGGGGTAGTAAGTGTTTGAATGGTAAGTGTATAGGTGTTGAATGTAGAGAATGGTAAGTGTAATGAATCATACACCACTACCACAAGCAGAACACCACCATCACCACCACAACTACAACCACCACCACCATCACCACCACCACCATCACCACCACCACTACCACCACTACAACCGGAACACCACCCCCACCAACACTCCAGTCGCCACCACAATCACTACCACCACCGCCGCCACCACCACTACCACTACAACCAGAACACCACCATCACCACTGCCACCACCACCACAACCACCACCGCCATTGCCGCCCCCGCCGCCACCACCACCACCACTACCACCACTACCACCACTACAACCAGAACACCACCATTACCACTACCCCAATCACCACTGCTACCACCACCACAACCACCACTACCATCACCACTACAACCAGAACACCACCATTACCACTACCCCAATCACCACTGCCACCACCACCACCATCACCACCACCACCACCACCACCACTCTCCACCTATCCCATACCTGCTGTATACTTCATGCTCGCTTCACCGACAACAACCTCCCCATGCCCACCACGTCAATGGCATCCACCTCTCTTCTTACATATCCGCCACCAAACCAAGGGCATGCATCCACCACTCCCTCTGCCCCGCTCACCACTACCCTCCTTGTCCTCCTGACGTCATGCTGACCACTCACGACGCCGGTCATTCTTCGTTCTTTCAGGCGTGGACAAGTTCTCTGACGATATTGAATCTATGATGGGATTCCGCCCCGGTTTCTACTGGCGGGTCTGCTGGAAATTCGTAGCACCTGTATTCTTAATGGTAAGTCATCATCATCATCATCATCATCATCACCACCACCACTATCATCATCATCGTCATTGTCATCATCATTCTCATCGCCATCATCATTATGACCATCATCATCATCATAACCATCGTCATCATCATCATCATTCTCATCACTGTCATCATTATGATTGTCATCGTCATCATCACCATCACCATTATTGTCATCATCATTTTCATCTTGATCAATGATGATGATATTGTCATCATCGTCATCGTCATAATCATCATGGTCATCATCACTGCCATCATCATCATCATGTTCATCATGATCACCAGCATCATCACCATCATCATCATCATCATCATCATTGTTGTCAATGCCACCATCATCATCGTCGAGTGAAAACGATGAAGGTTCACTCGCCATTCCCCCCACCATCATTAAATCCACCCTTCACCACCTCCCATCCGCCATTACCCCCCATCATCTTTAAACCACCCCCATCCGATCATCCCTTTTTATTTCATATTTACAATTTCTCCTCTCCTTCCAGTTCAACATAATATTCGGTCTGGTTGCTTACCAACCCCTAAAATACGACGACTATGAGTACCCTTGGGCGGCTAATCTGATTGGTTGGTGCGTTGCTCTCTCCTCTATCCTCTGTATTCCAGGATTCGCTATATTTGGTCTGGTCACCACACCCGGGACAGCTAAAGAGGTAAGACAATATTTGCAACCGCACACCTAACTAACCACAAGCAAGCTACAGCTGGCCATAAAATTTTTTCTTTGATTGTTACTGTTGTTTTTTTTGTTTTTTTTTATATTTAAATTCTCTATTGCTTCTCTACTTTCTCAGTGTTGTCTCATTGATGTTGTTGCTATTTCTTGCTGATAACGTTGATAATGCTTTTCTTTCCACCCCTGCCGCATTACTTTTGTTCGATCATGCTGTTGCTATATTCTCGATCCTTTTACGGTGCTATTTTCATCAACGTTACAAATAATGTTGCTATTTTCCCCCCTTCATTGTTGCTATTTCCTTGGTGCTGCTGCTTTCTCAGTATTAATGTTGCTATTCTTTGTATGCATTGCCATTGATGTTGCTATATCCTTGATATTGCTCTTTTCATGTAATTGTTGTTGATGTTGCTAATTTCTTAATATTTGCTGTTGCTATTTTCTCAATGTTATCGTTACTGTTTCCTCAGTGTTGCTGTTGCAATTTTCTTGATCTTGTTGCTTTTGTTGTTCTTTTACCCATGTCTGTGTTGCTATTGGTGTTGCAACTGTCTCCATTGTTGCTATTGGTGTTGCTACTGTTGGTGTTCTTGTTGTTATCGACATTCCTATTTTGTTAATGTTAGAGTTAATAATGTTACCACTGTTTTTGTTGCTAGTATTTCTGTTGCCATTTAAGTTGATATTCATAACGTCTCCACTATTGCTACTTTTTATGTTGCTATTTTGTTTGTGCTAATGTTGATAATACCTCGCTCTTTTACTGTTGTTGTTGTCAAAGGTGCTGTTACTGCTTTGTTGACATTTTGCATTGATAATGTCTCCACTGTTGCTATCCACCACTGCTACTGGTTGTATTATTGCTATTTTAGTACACGTTGCTAATTCCACCACCGTTGCTTCGTTAATTGTAATGTCAATCTTCTCCAACTGTTTCAGTTTCTGCATGATTGTGCCAAATTCTCTTTCCAGAAGTTGATGTTTCTCAGTCATTTTGTTGTTGCTACTTTCTTCGTATTGGGTGTTTGTAATGACTCCCCTGTTGCTACTGCTAATGTGGCTATTACTGTTTTATTGTCGTTGCTATGTTGCTATGTGTGCCAGTATTTATTATGCCTCTGCCGTTGCTGCTCAGTCAACAAAATAGCAACAACTGTTGCTGTTGTCATTTTGCTCCCAGTTACTGTTGCTAACAATAGTGCTAACAATAGTGCTACTGTTGGTGCTCATACTTTCACTACCGTTGCTAATGTTGCTATTATCGGCATTAGTGTTGCTGCTGCTGGAGCAACTTGAAATGAAGTGTTTCGATGATATCAGAAAAGAAACAGCAATTTTAGCAAAACATATTAAGCAACACTAATAATAAATACAAAAAACATAAAAATAAACAAGCTTTTGACAGTTTTATAGATAGTTGAAAATTATGATGCTATGATGCTAGGTGTTTCCATTATTTTGTCCAACCCCTGTACATACATACATACATACATAGATACATACATACATAGTATATTTGATGGCTTGAAAAATGCATGGGCGCATCAGACATGTCCCAATTTCAGCAGCATACATTCAGAGAAAAATACTTTGAATGCATAAAACCATGTAACATTGGCCCAACATTGCATATAGAACCCAGGGTGATATTTTTGAGACATTTTGGTGGAGAAAAACCAGTATGTCCTATATGACATCAAATATGGCACACACACACACACACACACATATATGTACATATGCACACACAAAAATAAAAATACATACATCATGCACACATACATACATATATATATATATATATGTGTGTGTGTGTGTATATATATATATATATATATATATATATATATATATATATATATATACACATATATATATATACATAAATATATACATACATATACATATTGTTTTATTTAATCATTTTGCTTATGTCAGTCATTTATTTATTTAATTATTTATTTATTTATTTATTCATTTATTTGTTTATTTATTCATTTATTTGTAATGCCTGTTGTTGTTATTGCTGTTGTTTTCCATGTGTGTAATCCACCGTTTGGCTTCAGCTACACATGACGAGATGTGCACACGAGCACGCAATTGCATCTTCCGGAACGCCGTTTCTCAGCAATACAAGATTTGCACACCCACCCACCTCCCTGCTGCCTCCCTTTCTTCATTATCAATTCATATTTTTGCATTTTGTTCTTTCATTCTTTCTCTTTCTCTCTCTCTCTCTCTCTCACTATGATACCGTCTATACGATATACATGACATGCATCTATAATTCATACATACATACGATTTGTTGCTGTAAATTATTACTATTTGTTTTCTTTCACATCCTTCATTGTAATAATAAGCTGGTGGATTCCCAGGCAGCAATTATAATTTTAATGCTGTCAACACTGCCAGATTGAATGGTACTGCCTAGGTGTCAAAACCATTGTGATATCCGTTTGGCAGCTGATGATGGGAGTACACTTTTGTACTCAGCATCGAATTTCTTGTTTCTTAGTCCCATTATTCTGAGTTGCCCTTCATTCTTTTTAAAGTGGAAAGTGTTTTTAGATTCACATTTTATGGGTGTTGCTTATTTTGGTATCGTTTGGCTTTCTTCATAGGTGACCTAATTAAGAGTGAACAATGTTTAGATGTTAGTGTCTAGTTTTTGGAGGTTCTTTATAATATAAATGTAATATAATGAAATGTAAAAAAAATGTAAATAATTCCTCATCTCCTAAAATCCTAGTGTTTATGTCTGAATCAATCACATTGGCTTTGCCTATTGTGAAGTGACAACAAAACATGCTGGTAATAATATCTCATCAGTGAAGATGAAAACGAGACTGTGAAGGTCTAGAAACTTTGATGAGAGAAATAGGAATTGTGTTATTTCAAACAGCAAGAAACACATTCAAAAAAATTGAGAGAAAAAAAGAAACATTGAAAAATATAAAACTAGACTAGCGCCCACTACATTCTCGGAGGGGTTGGCGTTAGGAAGGGCATCCAGCTGTAGAAACTCTGCCAAATCAGATTGGAGCCTGGTGTAGCCATCTGGTACACCAGTCCTTAGTCAAATCGTCCAACCCATGCTAGCATGGAGGGCGGACGTTAAACGATGATATATATATATATATATATATATGTCTGTAGATAGATAGATAGACATACATATGCATATATATAGATAAAGTAACAAACTGAGGAAAAGAGAACCTTCAAAGGGGCGTGTTAAACATCCAATTCACTGGTACGTCAGTTGAATATCATATAAATATGGGTATAATGCAATTACAAAGATAAATTAAATTAAGAGATACTATTGACAATCCAATAATTTATTTATATTACAAATATTACATAATACACTATGAATATAATATAACATAATATATAACATCAACAATTATTTAAAAAATCATACTAGGCCAACAAATTGTTTTGTCTTAATATACATTTTCTGATATATATACATAATAAGAGTTCCCTTATATATAAGTCATCTCAGGGTCATAGTTTAAAGATAGATGAAATTCCGTATGAAAGGACGGCTGGATTGTAAAAATTAATTCAAATGTCTTTGTATTATGACCCTTCAAATGTCTTTGTATTAAGTCGAAACAATTTGCTGGTCTTTTATATATATATATATTTTTAATAACAGTTTATGTTATATAATATTATGTTTAGGGGAGTTTGTAACTACTGCTTTGTACAATATAACTTAATAGATTCTAGATATTTCTCTAACATTCTTGTTCATTGTCATCAACATCTTTTCTTCTTCATCTTCTTCTTCATCTTCTTCTTCTTCTTTTTCTTCTTCTTCCTCTTCCTCTTCTTCTTCTTCTTCTTCTTCTTCTTCTTCCTCTTCTACTTCTTCTTCTTCTGCTTCTTCTTCTTCTTCTTCTTCTTCTTCCGCTTCTTCTTCCACTTCTTCTTCTTCTTTTTCCACTTCTGCTTCTTCTTCTTCTTCTTCTTCTTCCGCTTCTTCTTCCACTTCTTCTTCTTTTTCCGCGTCTGCTTCTTCTTCTTCTTTTTCCGATTCTTCTTCTTCTTCGTCGTCGTTGTTGTTGTCGCCGTCGTCATCATTATCTTCCTATACTTCATCATCATCATCATCATCTTCTCTTCCTTCTCCTCCTTCTCCTTTGCCTCCTTCTTCCACAAAATTCCAATATTACGAACCCTATTGTAACCATCATTTTTGTTGTCTTCTTTTTTTTTTTCCTCTTTCCCTCCCTCTCCGTCCCGCGCTCTCTCTCTCTCTCTCTCTCCCTTCTCCTCCTTCTCTCCTTTCTAGCGTCTGACGTATCTAACCACCCCGGTGCCATGGAAACGAAGAAAGAAGACTGGTAAATCGAAGATTACAAACAGCCGCATATAACCTTCATTTTCCTCATTTTTGTAGCGCTTCAAATACTTGTTGACTCCCGTACCTGAGAAGAGACGGAAAAAAACAGGTAAATCCAAGAAGACAAACACCCGCATAAATGGAGGGAGCGGAGGAAAAGCTGAGCAGGTGTGAATGAAAAAAAACAAAACCAAAAACAAGCAAAATTAAAACAAACAAACAAAATAATAAAACATTCAAACAAAAAAAAACAGATAAAAAATAACATACATACATAGAAATAACACACACACATATATATATATAAATATACATATATATGTATCTGCATGTGTGGGTGTGTTTGTACGCACATGCATATGCATATATATACATACATGTATATGCATTCATATATATATATATACACACATACATATGTAGATGAAGAAAAATTGAAAAATATAAACAACAAAAACAGAAAAATTGTTACAAAGCACACAAACAAAAGTAAATCTATATGGATGTATATCTATATCTATCTATATATATATGCACGTGTGTGTGTATATATATATACATATATATATATATATATATATATATATATATATATATATATACATATATATATATATATATATATACATAAATATATATATATATATATACATAAATATATATATATATATATATATACATAAATATATATATATATATATATATATATATATATATATATATATATACATAAATATATATATATATATATATATATATATACATAAATATATATATATATATATATATACATAAATATATATATATATATACATAAATATATATATATATATATATACATAAATATATATATATATATATACATAAATATAGATATATATATATATATACATAAATATAGATATATATATATATATACATAAATATATATATATATATATACATAAATATATATATATATATATACATAAATATATATATATATATATACATAAATATATATATATATATATATACATAAATATATATATATATATACATAAATATATATATATATATATACATAAATATATATATATATATATATATATATATATATATATATATATATATATATATATATATACATATACATATATATATATACATATATATACATATACA
>NC_142957.1:6548762-6571262 GCF_046866305.1 Octopus bimaculoides | reverse complement strand
TAGGCTGTTGTTTCTAGCAGCAAAAAATGATTACATAAGAAAAACAAACCATACACACACACACACATATATG
The DNA here is from genome assembly GCF_046866305.1 of Octopus bimaculoides. Lineage (NCBI taxonomy): Eukaryota > Metazoa > Mollusca > Cephalopoda > Octopoda > Octopodidae > Octopus > Octopus bimaculoides. Next base: position 6,571,189 of record NC_142957.1, on the reverse strand, counting down.
TATATATACAAACAAACATACACACATACATACATATATATATATATATATATATATATATATATATATATATATATATATATATATATATATATATATATATATATATAATACAAATAATAAATGAGTATATGCATATATACGTACATGTATGTATGTATATATATATATATATATATATATATGGTGTGATAGACTAAAACGTGAGCCTTGTAATTTAGTGGTATAGCTAAACGCGAGGCACCTTCCCAACAACAGAGGTAGCAATTAATTACATAAATATCCATAGAAAATAATATCAATAATCAAAAATAAATCGATATAATAATAATTAAATAGATCAGTAAATAAAAAGTAATCATACTTACTACATGCATCCAGTTAGAATTTCTGTAAGATGTAGGTATATATGCACACACACATGTATATGTGTGTGCGTGCGCGTGTGTGTGTGTATGTATTCACGCACTTGCCGTGTTTTTTTTTTTTGTTTGTTTGTTTTTTTTTTGCTTCCTTCGATCAGTCCATGTACATATTTCTTTATCTTTACAATAGCGGCAGCAAAAAGAGTCTTAATATTACTATTATTAACAATAACTATTATTATTATTAGTTAAAACATCGATGATGTTTTTTTTTGTTGCCGTTTTGTCTCTCTCTCTCTCTTTCTTTTCCCCGAACGGTTAACATGAACAAATGAACAAATTATGGTTTATAACAGTGAACAGTTAACTTCTCTTCGGGAATAAGTTAGCGTCAGTCAACACGCACATATTACATATATATATATATATATATATATATATATATATATATATATATATAATGTGTTTGTAGATGCAGTGATCTTATCTCTCAATATTCACAGGCGAACAGCGTCAAGAGTAAGCGGGCTAGAGATGAGAGGAGCATCGACTATATATATGTATGTATAATTGTGTATGCACACACATATATATGCGTGCGTATATAGTATTAACTTCCAAGCTCTTTTCCGGCAACATACATACGCGGAACGTCAATCAGTCCGGCTGACTGCCTGTTCGAAAGTCAGAAAGGAAAATGGCCACGGTATTAAAAGTGCTTTTGCCTTAGTCTCTCCCCGTCTTATTCAGTCTTTCTTTCTCGCTGTCTTTTTTCTCTCTCTCTCTCTCCAGTAGTCTTGCTTTCTTTCGTTTTTTTTTTCTTTCTCTCTCTCCTTCAATCTTTCTTTCTCACTTCCCCCCCCTCTTTCTTTCTATTATTACTCTCTTTCTTTTACTCTTTCTCCCGCTCTATTCCTTTACCCGCTCGCTTTCTGCCTTTCTATCTTTCTCTTTGTCTCTCTATTTTCCTCTTTGCTTAGGTTATTTTCTCTCCTTTCTCACTTTTTCCTCTCGCTCCTCTGATATATATATATATATATATATATATATATATATATATATATATATATATATATATATATATATATATACATATATATATATATAATTTTAACTCTGTGTGCATGCGTGTGTGTGTGTGTGCTTATTTACACGGTTACATCAATATACGTTCGTTTATTTACCTAATGGTATCTCTAGATTTATTCACTTATGCATCCGTTGAGTGCAAATGTATAAGTATACACACACACACATGCATATATATATATATATATATATATATATATATATATATATATATATATATATATATACACATACACACACACCTTGAAGGTGCTACCCCAGCATGGCCACATTCCGAAATTTAAAACACCATAGAAGCGTTTGTGTATATGTTAGTGAAATACTAGACACGTATTTGTGTGGGGGGGTGTAAAAGACACATACATACATACATATGCACACACACACGCACACACACATGCACATATATGATATTTATATATGTATATACAAACATATATACATGCATACATACATACATACTCATATACATATGCATGTATAACTGCTCCAGTTTTGTTATTATACACAAGCACATAGTGCGCGAGCGCGTTTCTGTTCTTTCACTGGCTCGGTGAACTACGGCCATGCTGTAGCACCGCATTCAAGGCTTTTAAGTCCATCGTATCAACTCTGCGCAACTCAACTTATTCTATCGTTTTCCATTTCGCTAAAGCGTATGCATGAAATAATACACGGCTATCTCATGTTATATATATATATATATATATATATACTAGCAGAAATACCCGGCTTTGTCCGGGTTAAAGAGAATAATGAAATCTAAAAACGCCGTCTAGACTACGCAACCCTCAACTGTTAGTAGCTACGATACCATATTTCTACATTAATAACTCTCCAATCCATGCCAGCATGGAACATAGACATTAAGTGGAATGCCAGTCTCTCATCTAGGAGGGCCTTGAAATCAATGTTACCAACTGGGGACTATGTGTGTCGCAGTGATAATAAAAAGACTCAAAGGAGGTCTGCAACGAAATAATTTTACTCAACACTTTGCAAGTGGGTGGAGGCAAAGATGCGTCTCATTTACTTGACAATTTATGCACCACATTGCAGAAATCACAATGTAAGTATATCTGAAAGGATAGTCTTACACTGTTGTACCGTTGAATTACAAATAATGCTCATCTGTTATGTTCGGGTTAAAATTTCATCAACATCAAAAATATATGAATTTTCATGGGAGTTATGGCCGTTATACATAGAATATAATTTCCAAATTTCATAAAGATCCGTTCAGTACTTTTTACATAGTTTTGAATAAGAAAACAAATGACTAATGTGTGTGTTTGTGTGCATGTGTTTGTGTGTGATGGGTGTATATATGTATAGATATCTGTATGCATGTATATATATATGTATATATGTGTACATATTACATGTACATCTATATATATATACATCTACACATATGTATACATATACATGTATGCATATAGATCTATATCTATATATATATATCTATGCATATACGTGTACATATACATGTATATGTATACATATACATCTCTTTCTCTCTCTCTGAAAGTATCTGTCATTACAGTATCGAAATGTGATTGTTTCAGTTAGTGGAATAACGTGTACATATACATCTATATGTATACATATACATCTCTCTCTCTCTTTCTCTCTTTCTCTCTCTCTCTCTGAAAGTATCTGTCATTACAGTATCGAAATGTGATTGTTTCAGTTAGTAGAATAGTTTCATTTTTAAAGTGAAAGTATTTGACATGAGTGTTTTTGTTTCACTTTTGACACGTAATACTTAAATAGTGGAGGAGATATTATGTTGCCGTGGGCTCGAACTCTGCAAGAAGTTAAATTTTTTTTTTACTAAAACACAACTGGAACCCTAAGTAAGGCATCTGTAAAATTTGAATGAAATTGGTTGCGTAGTTCTCGAGTTTTAGGGATTCACACAGACAGACAGACAGACACACATTCTCATTTATATATATATATATATTTTTCATTTCATTTTATTTTCATTTTATCTAGTTTCAGCTCATGAGCTGTGGCCATGCTGGGGCACCGCCATTTATATATATACATATATATATACATATACATATATATATATATATATATATATATATATATATATATATATATATATATATATATATATATATATATATATACATATACATACTCGTTCGTTCCATATATAAATATAATATATATACATAAATGTGTGTGTGTGTGTGTATATACTCACATAAATGTATATATATACTTATATATGATATATATATACATATTTTGTATAATATTAATTAAATATATAGGAGCGGCTGTGTGGTAAGTAGCTTGCTTACCAACCACATGGTTGTGGGTTCAGTCCCACTGTGTGGCACCTTGGGCAAGTGTCTTCTACTATAGCCTCGGGCTGACCAAAGCCTTGTGAGTGGATTTGGTAGACGGAAACTGAAAGAAGCCCGTCGTATATATGTATATATATATATATATATATATATATATGTATGTGCGTGTATATGTTTGTGTGTCTGTGTTTGTCCCCCCCCAACTTCGCTTGACAACCGATGCTGGTGTGTTTACGTCCCCGTAACTTAGCGGTTCAGCAAAAAGAGACCGATAGAATAAGTGCTAGGCTTACAAAGAATAAGTCCTGTTGATTTGAGCAAAGCATTCGATATCGTTAATCGAAATGTTCTGTGGCTAATTCTAAGGAAAATAGGTTGCCCAGAATAATTTGTAAACATGATCAGGGCTTTGCATCAAGATATGAAAGCTAGAGTTAATTTAAGTGCTAGGCTCTCTGAATCTTTTGCTATGGAAAATGGAGTAAAGCAAGGAGACCTTGATGAACCCACCCTCTTTGCAATATGCTTCATGATATACTGTGCTCTCGCACACACTTTTCAGAACTCTGAGAAGGGTATTTACATAAAAGATCGAACAACAGAGAATGTTTTTAATCTAACCAGACTAAAATTCAAGACAAAGGTTTTTATTTCACTCATTAGGGATCGCAATCATCGCTGATGATTGCGATATTGTCAGTCGTTCTGAAACAGGTCTGCAATCTCTTGTATCTGCATTTGGTTCGGCGTGTGATGATTTTGGTTTGACCATCAACTTGAGAAAAACAGTTCTAAAGTATCAACCTGTGTGTGGTGCTGTTTGCAACCTCCCTAAACTTTTTGTTAAGGGTAAGTTACTTGAGGTTGTTGATTCTTTCATCTTTGGAAACCTGGACACAAATACATCCACGAATTCAAAGGACAGCACAAGCATTTGGTGGTATGGAGTCAAGCGTTTGGTACCAACGACATATAAATAACAACACAAAATTCACTCTTTACAAATCATTTGTCTTACCGTCTCTGTTGTATTCTTCTGAAACATGGACATGTTATGAAAGACATTTCAAATTGATAGAACAATTCCACCAAAAATGCCTTCATCACATTTTAAACATTAAATGGATTCTTTTTTTTTTTTTTTTTTTTTTTTTTTTTTACTCCAAACACAGATGTCCTTGCGTCTGCAGGCATCACTTCAATTAAAGCAATGATTCTGAAAAACCAAATGAGATGGTCTGGCCATATTATTCTAAATGGTGGGTGAATGCAAACCCAAACAACTGTTTTATGGTGAACTTGCAGAGGGGAAACGCTATTGGTGTAAACCTAAAAAGAGGTTTAAGGACGGCATAAGAACTACCATGAAGTCACTTGGAATGGATCCAGAGAACATAGAAATCGTTGCTTCGGATCGAGCTGGATGGCAAACAAAAGTGTGGAGTGGAGTGAAAGCGTTTGAAGAGGTCAGGATAACACATGCAAGACTCAAGAGAGATTTAAAGAAGGATGGCACCATCGAGAAGACGAATCACAATGACCTTTTTGTGTGCACAGTTTGTGACAGACCATGCTTTTCTTGTGCTGGGCTAAAATCTGGTGTTCTGCAAAGGTGGTACTGGGAGTCCGTCAGCGTGTCAAGCTGACAGACCTTTCGATATCCTGAGGTTCGTGGGAAAACTCATTTACATAAAAGGTTGTGAAAAGGTTGGGAACCAGTGCTCTATATGGTCGATCGTTTTGCTAAAAAATAGCAGCCAAAACTACCTCAAATTTGCATACACACACACACTACCGAGTTTAACCTCTGTCCATCTTTCGTTCCCAATATCAATCAATCACAGGAGATTTTACAGGAATATTAGTGTCTCCCTAAGTTCCTAACCCCGCCACCTTTTCTTTTTTTTTTTTTTTTTACCTATCGATGGTTTGCTGGATTTGGGGGTTGCCTAAGGTTAAACAAAGCTAAGAGAAAAAAAAAAAGACGAGAAGATGTACCTCTCCGTGATCCGTTTGGTTAACTAGATATAGTAACCAAAATCTCCCTCAAACTAAACAGAAACAACAGTTTTAAAGAATTATGGCCTCACGGTTAGGCTGGAGAGTCTTTGATCACAGGTCTGCTGGAGGGCAGCTGAGCCAGGGTTAAATAACAACAGAGCAATGCAGCCTTACTACTACTACTACTACTACTACTACTACTACTACTGCTGCTACTACTACTTCTTATTCTTCTACTACTGCTACTACTTCTTTTTCTTCTTCATCATCTACTACTACTACTACTACTACTTTTTATTCTGCTACTACTACTTCTTTATCTTTTTCTTCTTCTTCTTCTTCTACTACTACTACTATTGCTACTACTACTTCTTTTTCCTCTCCTACTACTACTACTTACTATTCTTATTCTACTGCTACTACTACTACTACTTATTATTATTATTATTACTATTATTCTACTACTACTACTACTACTACTACTACTACTTTTCTTTCCCTCCTTCAATTTCTATTCTTATGCTCCTCCTCCTCCTTTTTTCTTCTTCTTCTTCTTCTTCTTCCTCCACTCCTTCTTCTATTACTACTAATACTGCTGCTGTCGCTGTCACTCCCTTCTATCAGCCAGTACATGGTCACATATCCCAACAAAAATAGCAGCCAGATATCCCTCGAATCACACGTCATTTAAAATTCTCATAGTACTGTATAGTCGTGTGTCCACACCCGGCCCAGATGGGGCCAAAAGGGGGCTGGAGTGTAACGACTGGAATAGAATCCCTCCCGTTTGAACATAAGTCATTCATCTAGGACTGGCTGACTGACCTGAGGGTCAAACAACTACTACTTGTAGTAGTAGTAGTAGTAGTAGTAGTAGCAGTAGTAGTAGTATTGGTGGTGGCGGTGGCTGTGGTGCTATTGGAGCTGGTGCTGTTGCTGGTAGCGGTTGTGGTGGTAGTGGTGGTGTTTGTGCTGATGGACTTGGTGCTGTTGTTGTTGTTGGTGGTGGTGGTGGTGCTGATGATGATGATGATGAATGTGATGATAGTGGTGGTGGTGCTGGTGGTTGTGGTCACCCAGAAAAGAAATATTGGATCTTTTTTAAAACGGGGGCACCAGTTTTCATTTATGTTTCACGTAGTGTTTTTGGTACGGAAAGACTTTCAAACTTCGTATACTTATCTATTTTGTGTTATAGAACAGAAAAATATTTTTGTATTCGAATTAATTTCATGTAAAAAATTGTCTTATTTCGATAATTTCTACTAATCACTGACGTCTATTCAGTTGAAAACAGTTAGCGCTGTAACGGTGTATATCGTATTAATCCCCTAACCCTAACCCTAACCCTAACTAGACTGTTAACCGTAACCGTAACCCTAACCCTAACTCTAGAATCCGAACTCTAAAATTGTTACACACATAGATACGCACAGCGTAGTTTATTATATAAACAATATATGCGTATAAATTACGATTAAACCGGATGAAATATGTCACAGGGAATAACATTTTTATGACCGCCCAGCAGTAACTCTATTGAGCTGAATAGACGTCAGTGATTGGTTGAAATTACAGAAATACGACAACTTTAACATGGAATAACTTGCGAATTCCTTTTTTTTTTTGTTAAGAAGACTAAGAGTAAAAGATGTTTTATATGACACATTCTACCAGTGTCCCAAGTTTCAAAGTGTTTCGTTAAGAAAATACTGGCGCCCCCGTTTTAAAATAGATCCGAAATATTGGTTTTTGAATGAAATGCTACTACCTACACCACCACTAGCAGCACTACCATCATTACTACCACCACCACCACCACTATCACCACTACCATCGTTACCATGAAACTGCTGGGCATCCAGTGAAGCATATCTGACATATGGAGCTATGTACAAAAAGTTCACACCCTGATCAAGATACTCTCATGGAATGTGACCAAATGAGGTTTCTTTCTCAACATAGTGCCCCCTAGTAGTCCACATAGTTCTTCCATCCCTGCTGCAGTGCTTTGACTTCATTGGTGAAGAAGCTTTCAGAATGTTGGTAAAAAAAAAAGTTACCCACAGCAGATATAACATTGTCACTGTGATACTGGTTCCCAGCCGAGAGTGTTTTCTCATGTTGGGGAACAGATGATAGTCAAATGGGGGGCCAAATTAGAAGAATAGGGAGGATGATCAATTAGTTCAAAGCCACAGTAATGCACAGCAGCCTTTGAAAGCAAGAACGGGTGTACTGGTGCATTGTCTTAATGAATCAAGACCCCTTTTGTCAATTTTCCCAGGCATTTGGTGTTAATAGCCTTTCGTAACTGCCTCAGCAAATTGGCATAGAACTCTCCATTGATGGTATGGCCCTTTTGAAGATAGTCAATAAGCACAATGGTTTTTGTGTACCCAAAAACTGAGGCTATCACTCCCACCTGCAAATGAAACAACCTTGACCTTCTTTGGAGCAGGTGAGGAAGGGTGTTTCCACTGATATATATATATATATATATATATCATCATCATCATCATCGTTTAACGTCTGCTTTCCATGCTAGCATGGGTTGGACGATTTGACTGAGGACTGGTGAAACCAGATGGCTACACCAGGCTCCAATCTGATTTGGCAGAGTTTCTACAGCTGGATGCCCTTTCTAACGCAAACCACTCCGAGAGTGTAGTGGGTGCTTTTACGTGCCACTGGCACGAAGGCCAGTCAGGCGGTACTGGCAACGGCCACGCTCAAAATGGTGTATTTTATGTGCCACCCGCACAAGAGCCAGTCCAGGGGCGCTGGCAACGATCTCGCTCGAAAATCCTTACACATGTCACAGGCAGCACACTGCATGTACATATATATATATATATATATATATATATATATATATATATATATATATATATATATATATATATATATATATATACATACACATCCATACAAGGGGGTATCCAAAATAAACTGGAATGTAGCAATATTATTTTACTCACTTAGTTTTACATGTTTACATTTTTATCCCCTTCAAAGAATTCTCCACTTGAAGCAATCCATCAGTCTGGGTGCATTTTTCACTATTTGAAGCAGTGCTGAAACTCCTGCAAAGATAGGCCTTCAATGCCTCCATCATTTTTTTTCTTCACCTCTTACACATCTGCAAATTCCGTAGCACCAGCTTTCATCACCAGTGACATGTGTTCCATAAAAAGCACTGGTGATGGTGCCATTGAAAAAGCATTGGTGATGGTGCCACATAAAAAGTACTGGTGATGGTGTCACATAAAAACCACTGTTGATGGTGCCATTGAAAAAGCACTGGTGATGGTGCCACGTAAAAATCACTGGTGATAGAAACGAAACCAAAACAGACTAGGGAACCTGGCGTGGCCCCTGGCCTTGCTTGCACCTGTCAAGCTATCCCACCCTTGCCAGCACGGAAAACAGACATTAAATGGTGATGGTGATGATGATCATGATAGCAATGATGATGATGATCAACATAATATTCCAATATGTGTCGGCTATTGTTGTTGTTGGCACTCCGTCGCTTACGACGTCGAGGGTTCCAGTTGATCCGATCAACGGAACAGCCTGCTCGTGAAATTAACGTGCAAGTGGCTGAGCACTCCACAGACACGTGTACCCTTAACGTAGTTCTCGGGGATATTCAGCGTGACACAGAGTGTGACAAGGATGACCCTTTGAATTACAGGCACAACAGAAACAGGAAGAAAGAGTGAGAGAAAGTTGTGGTGGAAGAGTACAGCAGGGTTCGCCGCCACCATCCCCTGCCGGAGCCTCGTAGAGCTTTTAAGTGTTTTCGCTCAATAAACACTCACAACGCCCGGTCTGGGAATTGAAACTGCGATCCTATGACCGCGAGTCTGCTGCTCTAACCACTGGGCCATTGTGCCTCCACCTGTGTCAGCTATAGTACAGAGGAAAAAAACTGCATAAAGAAGTGCACGGTGACATAAATATACTTGAGTTTGTGAGCGGATGCGAAGCAAAGCAGGTGTTACCCCACCACCCTTCCTGATTAGTCAGATTAAAATCACTGTCACCGTTTTGATAGGAATACCTTCGTTCATAGATCTAGTTGATTGAGACTAAACAATGTAACCTGGAAGCATTTATATAATAGCTAGATGTGGTAGAAATAGCAGCCAAGTCTCTCTCAGTTACAGCCTACTGTCATATGTATTTTACTCTTTTACTTGTTTCAGTCATTTGACTGCGGCCATGCTGGAGCACCGCCTTTAGTCGAACAAATCGACCCAGGACTTATTCTTTGGAAGCCTAGTACTTGTTCTAAGTTACAGGGATGTAAACACACCACCTTTGGTTGTCAAGTGATGCTGGTGGGGACAGACACAGACACACAAACATAAACACACACATACATATACATATATACGACGGGCTTCTTTCAGTTTCCGTCTACCAAATCCACTCACAAGGCTTTGGTCAGCCCGAGGCTATAGTAGGAGACACTTGCCCAAGGTGCCACGCAGTGTGGGAATGAATCTGGAACCATGTGGTTGGTAAGCAAGCTACTTACCACACAACCACTCCTGCGCCTATGTATGTATGTATATATATATATATATATATATATATATATATATATATATATATATATATATATATATATAAACAAATAGTAAATGAGTATATGCATATATACGTACAGGTATGTGCATACCGACATCCACCTGTATGTATAGGTGCATATCTGGGTACAGGACATTGCAAACAAAACGTAGACGAGAAAACACACAAGCCACATAGAGAACATTCTACTTCATCAGCTACACACGTTTTAACACCGGCGTTATATATATATATATGTATGTATGTATATATATATATATGTATGTATATATATATGTATGTATATATGAGTCGACTAGGAAGAGCTCTACGTGGTCGCAAGACCTGGTAGAAGTAGCAGCTAAATCTACCTCAAATCACATGCTACTGTCTGGCTTGTGTGTGTGTGAGTTTGTGTGTGCATGTATGAATGTATGTATTAGCTGATGAGGTAGACAAGGTAGGTAGACCAGTTAGAAATAGCAGCCAAATTTCCCTTAAATCGCACTGTACTGTCTTATGTATGTATATACGTACGTATAGGAAAAGCTTTACGTGGTCGCAAGACCTGGTAGAGATAGCAGTCAAATTTCCATCAAATCATATTATGTATCACCATTTAATGTCTACTTCCCATGCTGGTATGGGTTAGACAGTTTGACTGGAACTGGTAAACCAGGGAGCTGTACCAGGTTCTAGTCTGATTTTGGTTTGGTTTCTGTTGCTGGATGCCCTTCCTAATGCCAACCACTAAGATCAAAAAATGATAGTTCTCAACTATTTTGTTTTATATTTTTATATATATATATATTTATATATATATATATATATTTACACATATATATCTATATATTTTATATACATATTACTATATATATATATATATATATATATACACGAATTTTACAACATGAACTCCCAGGGAGTATCGTCAGGAGGTTCAATTTCTGAAGGGCCGCCTAAATTGAGCCCCACTGACCTCCGCTATTTTTACTGTATTTACCTCGCTCCTACGCTTATTGATAAAACTATGAACAGCATCAGTACTTAACACATTTGCAGAAATAAGTTTGGGCATTCTAAATACCTTCACGTCCATTCAAATCAAAATAAAGAGTTATAACAGGTCCGTTTCAAGTGTGGTAGAGTGGATATTTATATTCTGTAGTTTATGAGACTTATATCGAGTTAAAATAAAAACCAAAGACTTACTAAACGGACAGAAATTTAAAGGAACGTTAACAAAGAGAATAAGGCGACGGTGTAAGGGAGATAATCCATAAGGAAGGTTTCCGTGTAATGTTTCCTTTACTTTTTACTTACTCGTTTCAGTCATTTGACTGCGGCCATGCTGGAGCACCGCCTTTTTAGTCGAGCAAATCGACCCCAGGACTTATTCTTTGTAAGCCTAGTACTTATTCTATCGGTCTCTTTTTGCCGAACCGCTATGTTACGGGGACGTAAACACACCAGCGATGGTTGGGGGACTAACACAGACACGCAAATACACACACACACACACACACACACACATATATATATACATATATATATATATATATATATATATATATATATATATATATATATATATATATATATATATATATACATATATACGACGGGCTTCTTTCAGTTTCCGTCTACCAAATCCACTTATTGGCTAAACTGGCAACATGACCATCCCCAAATACAACAATATATATACATACATACACACACACACACACACACACACAACAGGCTTCTTTCAGTTTCCATTTGCCAAATCTACTCGCAAGGTTTTGGTCTGCCCGAGGGTATAGTAGAAGACACTTGCCCAAGGTGCCACGCAGTGGGACTGAACCCGGAACCATGTGGTTGGTAAGCAAGCTACTTACTACACGTTTTATGTTTTAGTTGTTTTGGTCGTTCTACTGCGGCCATGCTGGAGCACCACCTTAAAGCATTTTAGTCGAACGAATCGACCCTAGGACTTATTTCATTCGGTCTTTTTAGCCGAACCGCTAGTTAACGGGCAGTAAGCACTCTGACGCTAGTTGTCGAGCTGTGGGACGAGGGACAAACAAAGACACACACACATGTATGAATGTGTATATATATATATATATATATATATATAAACCCACACACACACACATATATATATATATAGATAGATAGATAGATAGATATGCCGATGACACATGATTACTCCTAAGTTCCGTATGTGATTAGCGCTTGCGATTGAAAACAGGAGTGGCTGTGTGGTAAGTAGCAAGCTTACCAAGCACATGGTTCCGGTTTCAGTCCCACAGCGTGGCACCTTGGGCAAATACCTTCTACTATATGGTCAAATTGTTAACCAGGAGTGTTACCTGGCAGTTCTGAAACGTTTATATATATATGTATGTATGTATGTATACACACATATATTTGTGTTGTAGTGTTTACGTCACCGTAACTTTGCGGTTTGGCGAAAGACATCGACAGAATAAGAATCAGGCTTAAGAATATAATGAGCACTGGCATCGATTAGTTCGACTAAAATTCCACTAGGCAATGCCCCACCATGGCCGCAGTCTAATGATTGAAACACGTGTGTGTTGGCACTCCGTCGCTTACGACGTCTAGGGTTCCAGTTGAATCGATCAACGGAACAGCCTGCTCGTGAAATTAACGTGCAAGTGGCTGAGCACTCCACAGATACGTGTACCCTTAACATAGTTCTCGGGGATATTCAGCGTGACACAGCGTGACAAGGCTGACCCTTTGAATTACAGGCACAACAGAAACAGGAAGTAAGAGTGAGAGAAAGTTGTGGTGAAAGAGTACAGCAGGGTTCGCCACCATCCCCTGCTGGAGCCTCGTGGAGCTTTAGGTGTTTTCGCTCAATAAACACTCACAACGCCCGGTCTGGGAATCGAAACCGCGATCCTATGACCGCGAGTCCGCTGCTCTAACCACTGGGCCATTGCGCCTCCTGAAACACGTAAAAGGAAGAAGAAGAAAAACGAAAAGATGACTGGAGATAAAAGGGGAATAACTCTTCCTTTTCCCCAACACTTTTTTTTTCTGAATGTGCGTGCGCTTCCCGTATGAATTAATATTACTAAGAAATATTACCGGTCCCTGGCACACTGGAAGAAAAGAAACTGCCTGTATGTCATATCAGATAGTTTGAAAAGCACTGTCTATGGCCTGTGTTGTAAAGGCAGTGAATCGGCAGAATTTTTACCGTATATATAGTTCAAAGGCGGAGGTAAAGATTACGCACACCTCTCGTGTTTGTCGTAACCATTATCCAAGACCTAACCCTAAACACCATGTGTGCATATTCTTTACCTTTGCCTCGTTCAAATTTACAGAAAACAAAAGACAAGTGGAGGAACAATGAGTAGGTGTATTAGTTTGATGCTCGGGAAAAATGGAAAAGTCTTTGACGTTTCGAGCCTATATATATATATATATATATACTACGGGCTTCTTTCAGTTTCCGTCTACCAAATCCACTCGCAAGGCTTTGGTCGGCCCGAGGCTATAGTAGGAGACACTTGCCCAAGGTGCCACGCAGTGGGACTGAACGCGGAACCATGTGGTTGGTAAGCAAGCTACTTACCACACAGCCACTCCTGCGCATATACTCTTTACTCTTTTACTTGTTTCAGTCTTTTGACTGTGGCCATGCTGGAGCACCACCTTTAGTCGAGAAAATCGACCCCAGGATTTATTCTTTGTAAGCCTAGTACTTATTCTATCAGGGTCTTTTGCCGAACCGCTAGGTTACGGGAACGTAAACACACCAGCATCGGTTGTCAAGCGATGTTGGGGGGACAAACACAGACACACAAACATACACACACACACACATATACTCTTTTACTCTTTTACTTGTTTCAGTCATTTGACTGCGGCCATGCTGGAGCACCGCCTTTAGTCGAGAATATATATATATATATATATATATATATATATATATATATATATATATATACGACAAGCTTCTTTCAGTTTCCGTCTACCAAATCCACTCACATGGCTTTGGTCGGCCCGAGGCTATAGTACAGTGTTTCCCAACCTTTTTTCCCGGCGCCCCACTTTTTCATAGCAAAAGTTTTTACGCCCCACCTTTTCCCATGTCCACTCACATTTACAAGTACATGTGGGCCTACTTACAATTGAAAAAAATCAAAAATTAAAAAATTGTATTCAAAATACAAAAAAATAGCTTGAGAATTGAAACAACAGGCACTGACAGTGCATAACACCCAATAAATCGATAAAATTATTACGATTTCTCATGTTTTTAAAAAACGCGCCCCACCTGAATTTTCTCAGGCCCCAGCAGTGGGGCGTACGCCCCACCTTGGGAATCAGTGCTATAGTAGAAGACACTTGCCCAAGGTGCCACGCATTGGGACTGAACCCGGAACCATGTAGTTGGTAAGCAAGCTATTTACCACACAGCCACTCCTGCGCTTATGTATGTATATATATTTTATATATATTTTTCTTTTTCAATCTGTAATACGTATTTTTAACACGCATATATATATATATATATATATATATATATATATATATATATATATATATATATATATATATATATATATATATATATATATATATATATATATATATATATATATATATATATATATATATATATATATATATATATATATATATATATATATATATATATGAAGGCGCATGGCTCCGTGGTTAGAGATCACAATCATGAGGTTGTGAATTCGATTCCCTGACCGGGTTGTCTTCTTGAGCAAGAGACTTTATTCCACGTTGCTCCAATGTAGGAATAAGTTGCTACGTCACTGGTGCCAAATTGTATCGGTCAGTGCCCATCTTTTTGGATAACATCGGTGGCATGGAGAGGGGAGCCTGGTTTGTATGGGCGAAAGCATCCCAGCCATAAACTACTTTGCCTGGATTTATGCCTCGGAGGGGAACTTTCTAGATGCAATCCCATGGTCATTCATGACTGAAGGAGATCTTCACCCTTTATATCTGCTGTCATAGTACTCATGTGTTTTTCTCCGTTACAACATATAAATGAGAAAGGGTGATAGATGAATAAGGAAGGGGTGATAGACGAATAAAGGAAGGAAGGGGTGATGGCAAACTTGGTAGTGGGATGATGGAAGTTCTACGGTGAAAAAAAAAATCAAACAGCGTTTCAACTCTGCATGCGTATATGTGTGTATGTAGAAGGGGGCTATGTGAATGTTCGTGTGTGTGTGTGTGTGCGCGCGTACAATGGGAGTGGGATGGCGAACATTCAACATTGAAAAGAAAGATCAAACAGCGTTTCAACTCTGTGAGTATATGTGTGTTTGCATGTACAAGGGAAGTATGTGAATGTTTGTATGTGTGAACCGGCGTTTTTTTCAGTAACAAACAATGATCAATGTCTCATCTCAAAAGACAACCACCGGATAACATTGACAAGTGTATTAATTTGATTTACCATCCATATTCTATCTTCTGTCCTTATTTATAAATACGATACTACAATTAGCCGTCATTTTTTACAGCACGGGGTAAAAAAAAGTCCGTTTTCTAGGTCTTTGTTTTTTATGTTCTTGTTTCTCATTCTGTCTACGTTCTTTTGATGCCCTGTACCCATATATGCATGTATATATACATATATGTGTAGGTATGTACATATGCATATATTCATATATTGTATATATATATATATATATATATATATATATATATATATATATATATATACCATAGTAATAATAATAATTTTTTCTGCTAAAGGCACAAGGCCTGGAATTTTTTTATTTATACATACATATGTATACCAAATCCACTCACAAGACTTTGGTCGGCCCAAGGTTATAGCAGAAGACACTTGTCCAAGGTGCCACACAGTGGGACTGAACCCGGAATCATGTGTTTGGGACGCAAGCTTCTTACCACACAGCCACTCCTGCACCTATAATACTTACAATACTGAGTTTTTATTTTTTTGTTTCTGTGTTATTGCTCGTGTGGAGGCGTAATGGCCCAGTGGTTAGGGCAGCGGACTCGCGGTCATAGGATCGCGGTTTCGATTCCCAGACCGGGCGTTGTGAGTGTTTATTGAGCGAAAACACTTAAAAGCAGGGGGTGGTGGCGAACCCTGCAGTACTCTTTTATCACAACTTTCTCTCACCCTTTCTTCTTGTTCCTGTTGTACCTGTATTTCAAAGGGCCAGCCTTGTCACACTGTGTCACGCTGAATATCCCCGAGAACTACGTTGTGGGTACACATGTCTGTGGAGTGCTCAGCCACTTGCACGTTAATTTCACGAGCAGGCTGTTCCGTTGATCTGATCAACTGGAACCCTCGTCGTTGTAACCGACGGGGTGCCGTAATAGAATTATTTGTAAGTAACGCCCACCAATGGAATGAAATCATTTGACTTTAATATTTCTCCTCTCACCATCACTAGACAACTGGTGTTGGTTTGTTTACGTACACGCATCTCAGCCTTTCGGAAAATGTGACGATAAAACAAGTGCCAGACTTAATAAAAAAAAAATTACTAGGGTAAGTTCGTTCAACATATACCCTTTTAGGCAGTGCTCCAGCATGGCCTCAGTTCAACGACTGAAAGAAGTTGAAGATAAAAGGCAAAGGATAAAATATGGGACATAAACCTAAGCATATTTCGATCTTATGGTGATCTCATCAGACTTTGATGCTTGAAGAGCATTCATGGAAGCAGTGATGGATTTTCTCAACCTAGCGGATGTTTTCAAAATTTATTCCTTTTGGTCTTCCATAGTTTAAAAAAAACTGGCCCGGGAATGTGTATGTGTAGGTTAATCAGTGACCTTTTCTTGTGATAGGCTGAATATTATTTGGAAAAAATTAGCCTTAATTTTTAAGTGCATCTTGTCAGAAGGAGTTTACCCTTTCTGTGGGCAGTTCCTATTGGATGTTTCATTATTCCAAGTGTAACGAATGTCGACCTCTTGGAGACAAACGTTTGCGTGTGTTTGAAGAGAGAGAGAGAATAAGACAGACAGAAAGATGTACATATATACAAATATTACCCTCATATATGAGCCTATAAATTTATTATGCACGCACAGACAGATAAAAACACGCGCGCGTGCGCATATATATTGAGAGAGAGGGACAGACAGATGTACATAAATGTATGTACCCAAGTGTATGTGTCAATGTGTTTGTAGACAGACAGAGATATAGATAGAGGGACAGACAGATAGATAGATAGATAGATAGAAGTAGATAGATAGGTAGATAGACAAAAAGGTTCACATAGAGACAGATAGAGAGAAAGAGAGAGAGGGACAGAGAGATGTATATATAAACAAGAGCATGTGCTTATCTTCGTATATGTGTTTATATATACATAATATATACGCACACAGAAATATGCACAAGCGCGTGTGGTTGTGCGTATAACATAATATAGAGAGAGACGGAGAGGGGGTAGGATTATATATATAAGTGCATGTGGCCGTGTGGTATATATAGACCCAGTGTCCACACCCCAGTTTGAAACGTAAACCAATTCAATTGAGACATTCTATACACAACTCTCACAGTACCGCCAACGACAGCAAAAAGCTACAATTACTACAACAACAACAGCAAAAAAACAACAAACAACTCCAGCAACAGCAACGGCGATACGATGCTTGCCGGTACGAAACGGGTAGGATGGCCGCGTTTGTTTATATTGTCAGCAGAGTGAGAAATATTGACGGGTGGATGACAGGGAGGAAGTGAAGCTGACGGAAGCAATCAGGTATGCTGATGTTGCTACTCCCACCCCCCTCCGTTAACCTCTTTCCTCGCTTCCTCCGTCATTCCGTCACAGATTTTCCACAAATTCGTTCCCGGCATTCCGTGCACTTCAGCACTCTCTGTCTCTCTCTCTCTTTCCCTTTCACTCTCTCTATTATCTTTGTATCTCTTTTTTCCAACTCTCAACTTTTTCTTTTACCATATCTCTCTTCATCACCCCTCCCCTTCTCACATCTGCTTCAGCACCCTTCGCCCAACGTCTTTTACTTAACATTTTACTACTCCCACCAACCCTCACTAATTATAGTTTCTCTTGACTTCTTTACCTCCCCCCTTCCTCTTTATAGTTTCATAATCACTTGTCTCCCCTTCCTCTCTTTCACTCTCTATATTTAAACTCTCACTCTCACTCTTCCTCTTTCTATAGTTATATATCCTCACTTGTCCCTCCCCCCTCTCTGTGTAGTTGTATATGCTTATTCTCTCTTCATTACTCCCACTTCTCTCGCTTGTCACTCTTCCTCTCTAAAGTTAAAATCACTCATTTTTCTCCTCTCTTTATAGTTATAGAATCTTACTTCTCTCTCGCCTTCCTCTATATACTTCCATCTCTCTTGTCTCATTTTCCCTCCCCTTCTTCTATATCTATAACTATATACTTTCTCCACTTTTTTCCTTCCTCTATCTGTAGTTATATGCTCTCACTTCTATCTCCTCTTCCTCTCTCTATAGTTTCTTCTTTCCTCTCTCTGTAGTTATATTCTAACTCCTCTCTCCCCTTCCTCCTTTCATACTCTCACTTCTCTCTCCACTTCCTTTCTTGCTCTGTTACACTGCCACTACTCCCTCCCTCCCTCCCTCCCTCCCTTCTCTCTATAGTTATATACACTCACTTCTCTCTTCCCTTCCTAACTTCCTCACTCTATAGTTATATGCTCTCATTTTTCTTTCCTCTGCCTTTCTTCTTCTGTCTATAGTTATACTTTTATTTCTCTGTTCCCCCTTTCGCCGTTCCTCTCTCTATCGTTATATACTCTTACTATATCTCCACTTTCTCTTTTCCTCAATCTATAGTTATACATTCTCACTTCTACCCCTCTTCTTCCTCCTTTCTCCTTTCTCTAGTTACACTTCCAGTTCTTTCTCCCCTTCCTCTCTCTATAGTTATGTATACACACACTCACTTCTCTCCCCTTCCTCCTTTCCTCTCTCTATAGTTATATGCCCTTCCTCTTTCTGTAGTTATACTCTCACTCTTTCTATTTCTCTTCTACTTCTCTATATCCCTCTACCACCTATATTCGTTGGAAGAAGTTACCTCTAAGCGGTCAATCCAAAAGAAATAGCAGCCAAACCGTCTTCAAACTACATCTACACCTTATAAATAAATGGAACAAGCATATTGGATGACATAATCCTTGATATCTCCTAAGAGCGGATGATCACATGTTATGTCTCTGCTCACATGTCTGCCAGATCATGTCTGTCCAAGGGCTATAAGAAATAATAGCAACAAATTTTAGGTGGATGAGCCAGCGGAAAAGCTGCAAAGTTGGCGTTCGACTTCTCTCAAATTACGCGCTACCGTTTTATTTAGGAAGGAAGGTTATGCAGTCTCAGATAAGTTAAGTTTAGGCTTCGCCGAAGAGGTCTCATAAGGCCGAAACATTGAGTTGTCTCCCCTACTCGCTGTTATGTAAATAACTCGTTCAAATCTTGCGCCAGAGCTATACAAGTTTGAAGGACGAGTGAGTGGGACTATGGCACTTGCTGCACCAGACCTATACAAGTTTGAAGGCCGAGTGAGTGGGACTTATGGCACTTGTTGGGCCAGACACATACAAGGTATTGGTCGGTCCGAGGCTATAGCAGAAGACACTAGCCCAAGGTGGCACGCAGTGGGACTGAACCCGGAACCGCGTGGTTGGTAAGGAAGCTATTTATCACACAGCCACTCCTGCGCCTATATGTTTACAATATATGGGTTTAAGTAGTCTAAATATTTCTCTATCATTTATGACCACCGCTTAACAACCGGTGCTGGTGTGTTTACGACCCCGTGATTTGGCAGTTCGGCAAAGGGGACGTATAGAATAAGTGTCAGGTTTTTAACAAATAAGTACTTGGGTCGATTTATTTGACTAAAAGTTCTTCAAGGCCGTAGCCTAATGACAAGCGAAAGATGAAAGATAGGGGTTCTTTTCTTTGTGCATAAATTATGAAAAGAAAAAGGTGAGCATGCGCCCAAGCGTACGTCATCGTTAATGTCTGATATCACCCATGAGAACTTCGTCTGCTATTTCTTAAGCATACCTTCAGTATAATATAATGAGTTTGTTTTACACAGTGCTAAGGTACAGCAGAACTCATGAGGAGAGGTTAAAAGATGGGACAATCAGTAGACATATAAGCATCAAGTTAAGAACGACAGCAATGAAGACTAGGATTTCATACACATAGGCGCAGGAGTGGCTGTGTGGTAAGTAGCTTGCTTACCGACCACAGGGTTCCGGGTTCAGTCCCACTGTGTGGCACCTTGGGCAAGTGTCTTCTACAATATAGCCGCGGGCCGACCAAAGCCTTTGTGAGTGGATTTGGTAGACGGAAACTGAAAGAAGCCCGTCGTATATATACATATATATATATATATATATATATATATATATATATATATATATATATATATATATATATATATATATATATATATATACATATATATATATATACATATATATATATATATATATATATATATATATATATATATATATATATATATATATATATATATATATATATATATATATATATATATATATATATATATATATATATAGGAGTGGCTGTGTGGTAAGTAGCTTGCTTACCGACCACAGGGTTCCGGGTTCAGTCCCACTGTGTGGCACCTTGGGCAAGTGTCTTCTACTATATAGCCTCGGGCCGACCAAAGCCTTTGTGAGTGGATTTGGTAGACGGAAACTGAAAGAAGCCCGTCGTATATATGTATATATATATATATATGTGTTTGTGTGTCTGTGTTTGTCCCCCCCCCCCAGCATCGCTTGACAACCGATGTTGCTGTGTTTACGTCCCCATCACTTAGCGGTTCGGCAAAAGGAGACCGATAGAATAAGTACTAGGCTTTCAAAAGAATAAGTCCTGGGGGTCGATTTGCTCGACTATAAAGGCGATGCTCCAGCATGGCCGCAGTAAAAGAGCACGCATAATAAGGCGGCGAGCTGGCAAAGTCGTCAGCACGTCGGGCGAAATACTTAGCGGTAGTTCTGAGTTCAATCCCGCCTGAACTTAACACTCACGAGAAAAAAGCACCGTGATATCGTCCTTTAGTTTACCCCCATCGTTCTCAGTGAACGTGAAAAACCTGCGTGTGAAGGGGCCTTTTCTTAGATTAGAAGCCCACAAGATTATCCACCATCTTTCCGACAACAATGGCTAACCTTTTTGAATTCAATATCTCAGCCACTCATGGTGGTGAGCTGGCAGAATCGTTAGCACTCTGGACAAAATACTTAGCGGTATTTCGTCCGTGCTTATGATCTGGTTTCAATTCCCGCTGAGATCGACGTTGCCTTTTATCTTTTCAAGGCCGATAAAATAAAGCAATGGGGTTGATATAATCGACTTAACTATTCTTGGGTAAGAGTATAAAAACTGCATCCCGCTGTCAAGCAGGGCCGGCCCTCGAATTGCTGGCGCCACGAACAAGCTGAACTTCGGCGTGTACAAGCTGACGATCGTGGAAATTTCCTTGTCTTTGTCACGCTCTCCTTGGCGCCCCGGGTAATTGTCGAGTTGCCGGTACCTTGAGCCGGCCTTGCTGCCACGCCATGTCGAGCCAGTGTGACAAACTCGGCTCATCGAACCAGTATAATCTCAAGCTCAAATTCACGGCCTCCAAATCAGACCTTCGTCCTGCTTGGACTGAACATAGGCAATCCTGTCCCGATCCACGAATAATAAGCTCATGTGGTTAGACGCTTGCTTCTCGACCACATGGCTCCGAGTTCAGTCCTACTATAACCTCAAGTCGACCAAAGCCTTGGGAGTGGATTTGGTAGACGGAAACTGAAAGAATCTTGTCGCGTGTGTGTGCATATATATATATATATATATATATATATATATATATATATATATATATATATATATAAAGGGCATTAACTGTGTAGTAATGCCTCACGCTTCGAGAGACTAAATAAGTCAAAAACTACCAAAAAATAAGCAACATATTTACCGAAAGCGAGGGAATGCAGCTTTCAAAAT
>NC_142957.1:6483762-6543762 GCF_046866305.1 Octopus bimaculoides | reverse complement strand
TGGACCTCAACGTATGAGGATCCAAAAGTTAATAATTATAATTATAATTAACAATTATAACCGTTTGACTACCTACAGAGATAAGTTGTTTTCAGTGATGGAAATTTGTGTAGGACGAGCCTCACTTTTGGGGGAAATGCTGATAGCAGAAAGTTCTTGGTATAATTGTTTGCCGCAACATATCTCATGTTTTTCTGTTATTAGAGATCACCGTCTTCCTGGGTTGGTTAGATGCCTTCCCCACGGCTGAGAGTCCAACCCACTCTGCTAGGCTAAACGCGTACCCGTGTACCAAATTGGAATGTCCTTGCGCGCGTACACATACACAGATATCGTAATTTGATATACATACATTCCCACATACATGTGTGTGCGTGCGTGCGTGAATGAGTGAGTGCGTGCGTGCGTGAATGAGTGAGTGCGTGCGTGCGTGAAGCAGGCGAGCTGGCAGAATCGTTAGCACGCCGAGCGAATCTTCTGCCGCTACGTTCTGAGTTCAAATTCCGCCGAGGTCAACTTTGCCTTTCATCCTTTCGGGGACGATAAATTAAGTACCATCGACTTAATCCCTTTGTCTGTCCTTGTTTAGCCCCTTGTGGGCAATAAAAAAATAAGGATCGTTAGCACGCTGGGCAAAATGCTTAGCGGTATTTCGCTTGTCTTTATGTTCTGAGTTCAAATTCCGGTGAGGTCTACTTTTTGCCTTTTATCCTTCGGAGGCGATAGAATGGGTACCAATTAAGTACTTGGGGACGATAAAGTCGACTAGTCCCCCCCCCTCCAACAAATTTCAGGCATTGTCCATGTCCATATAGTAGAAGGAATGTATGTATGTATGTATGTCATAGGCGCAGGAGTGGCTGTGTGGTAAGTAGCTTGCTTACCAACCACATGGTTCCAGGTTCAGTTCTACTACATGGCACCTTGGGCAAGTGTCTTCTACTATTACCTCAGGCTGATCAAAGCCTTATGAGCAGATTTGGTAGACAGAAGCTGAAAGAAGCTCGCATATATATATAGATATGTATGAATATATTTGTGCCTGTTTGTCCCCCTCCATCGCTTGACAACCGATGTTGGTGTGTTTACATCTGTGTAACTTAGCGGTTCGCCAAAAGAGACCGATAGAATAAGTACTAGGCTTACAAAGAACAATAAATTTTAACAGCCAAATCTTATATGACACCCTAAGGGTCATGTGGACCCTGGTTGAGAACCCCCTGATTTTAAACCTAGAGTGACCCTTAAGGGTCTAAAGGAATAGGATGATTATTGACTTAGCAGCTGAAGATCAATTGTCATCTAAACCAGTTCTCTGCAACCTTTTTCCACATGTCATACACTTATATTCTTTTCAAAATTTGGTGGCACACCTGAAGTAAAAATATGCGTACCTTTCCTTCATTGAACACTAAACTCCACTTGCAAAGACTTTTTGAGGCAAGTGAAATCGAAATCAAACAAAATTCGACGACTGGCACCCATTGCCAACATCGTCTCCTTCATTGGACACGAAACTCAGCTTGCGAAGACTTATTGGGGCAAGCGAAAGCGAAATCGGGATGGCACCTGTGCCCAGCATCGCCTTTCTGGCACTTGTGCCCTTGGCATGTGTAAGGACTTTCGAGCGAGATCGTTGCCAGTGCCCCTTGACTGGCTCTTGTGCGGGTGGCACATAAAATACACCATTTTGAGCGTGGCCGTTGCCAGTACCGCCTGACTGGCCTTCGTGCGGGTGACACGTAAAAGCACCCACTACACTCTCTGAGTGGTTGGCGTTAGGAAGGGCATCCGGCTGTAGAAACTCTGCCAAATCAGATTGGAGCCTGGTGCAGCCATCTGGTTTCACCAGTCCTCAGTCAAATCGTCCAACCCATGCTAGCATGGAAAGCGGACGTTAAACGATGATGGTGATGATGATGTATAGGGAAGAAGATTATATATAGGTGACACTGCAACACCGGTGTGCCGCAGCATACCAGTTGGCTCCTCCAACTAATTTACACTTTGTATAGGACTAGCGAAGACTGAGTTCTTCAGTTCATATCACCAACCTGCAAAGGTGTAACCTTAAATAAAGCTGCGTAGCTATGTCTTCCCTGGATGAGCATAGGCACGGGTGTGTCTATGTGGTGAAAGGCTTGCTTCCCAACCACATGGTTCCATGTTCAGTCCCACTATGTGGCACCTTGGGCAAGTGTCTTCTGCTATAACCTTCGGCCAACCAAAGCCTTGTGAGTGGATTTAGTAGATGGAAACTGAAAGAAGCCTGTCATATATATATATGTGTGTGTGTGTGTGTCTTTTTGTATGTGTTTGTCTTGCCCCGCCACTGCTTGGCAATCAGTGTTGGTGTGTTTATATCCCCATAACTTAGCGGTTCAGCAAAGGATACTGATAGAATAAGTACCAAGTGTAAAATAGAATTAAGTGGAGGGGGTCAATTCATTCAACTAAAAATTCTTGAAGGTGGTGCCCCAGTATGGCCACAATCTAGTGACTGAAACAAGTATAGGGCTATATGTGTGTGTGTGTCTGCCCCCTCCACTGCTTAACCACCTATTCTTTTACTCTTTTACTTGTTTCAGTCATTTGACTGCGGCCATGCTGGAGCACCGCCTTTAGTCGAATCAAATCGACCCCAGGGCTTATTCTTTGTAAGCCTAGTACTTATTCTATCGGTCTCTTTTTGCCGAACTGCTAAGTTACGGGGACGTAAACACAACAGCATCGGTTGTCAAGCGATGTTGGGGGGGGGGGACAAACACAGATACACAACATATACACACATACATATACATATATACGACGGGCTTCTTTCAGTTTCCGTCTACCAAATCCACTCACAAGGCTTTGGTCGGCCCGAGGCTATAGTAGAAGACACTTGCCCAAGGTGCCACGCAGTGGGACTGAACCCGGAACCATGTGGTTTGTAAGCAAGCTACTTTATTTCATTTCAATTTGCCATAAAGGCAGTACACAGAGAGTAGCTACGGGCTGGACAAAAACATTAATGAGATGAAATGGATGATAAATATGATGGTATAACGAGAGAAGGCAAAAGCCGCCCGCCGAACTTTGCTTCTCTATAACACTGTTCTTTATAAAATTAAATTTTCACATTGAGGCTATGAACCTCGTACATAAAAAGTCATAAATTAAGGCATTTGCCTCTTACGATTTTTCATTACACAATATGAGGCACTCGTCCTCTTAGGTTTTTTCGCCCGATATAGCCTTCGCTTCTCTCAAGCAAAACGATGAGTCTGGGTCGGGCCACTTTTCAATACTGAATTCGCCGAGGGGGAAGGAATTCACCAACGCACTTAAGTGCCTACTCGACACGACCGCCGCAGACACCTGCGGAGGCCAGTCTGGATCCTTAGTACAGTTGAGGACTCCCTCTCTCTGACGCTTCCTTTTATTCACAAATTTCTGCAGGGCCCCTCCCTTTCGGAATAGGATTAGCCGATCCTTTTCCTCACAGGGTGAGCCCACAGCTTCTACTGTCGGCGGCACAATTCCAAGCTACTTACCACGCAGCCACTTCTGCGCCTATGTTGGTGTGTTTATGTTCCCTTAGCTTAGCAGTTCGGTAGATAGACTACATACCAGGCTTTAAAAAATAAGTCCTGGAGTTGATACATTTGACAAGAAATTCTTCGAGGCAGTGCCCCAGCATGGCCACAGCCTGAAGATCAAAATAAGTTAAAGATAAAAGGTATACTGTAACTAAACCAACAGGATGCACATAAGTGTTACATGAAGAGGCATTAGGACGCCTACACAACAGAAACACGTGTCGGACAGAAAATTAACATGACTATCCACTATAATAATACTCTTGTGTTTTTCTCCGTCACAATATATGAATGAAAAAGGAAGGGGTGATGGCAAACTGGTAGTTGGAGCGGTTCACCTCTGTGTGAGTATATGTGTGTGTGTATGTAAAAGGGAGGTATGTTAATGTGTGTGTGTGTGTGTGTGCAATGGAAGTGGGATGGTGAACATTCAATGCCGGAAAGAAAAATCAAACAGCGTTTCAACTCTGTGTATGTATGTGTGTGTGCATGTACAAGGGAAGTATGTGAATGTTTGTATGTGTGAACCAGCGTTCTCTCAGTAACAAACGATGATCAATGTCACATCTCAAAAGACAGGGGATGTAAACACACCAGCATCGGTTGTCAAGTGATGTTGGGGGGGGGGGGACAAACACAGACACACAAACATATACACACACATGCATATATACATATATACGACGGGCTTCTTTCAGTTTCTATCTACCAAATCCACGCACAAGGCTTTGGTCGGCCCGAGGCTATAGTAGAAGACACCAAGGTGCCACGCAGTGGGACTGAACCCGGAACCATGTGGTTGGTAAGCAAGCTACCTACCACACAGCCACTCCTACGCATTGATTGTTTTTGATTTTGCAGTCGAGCACTGTCTCTTAGAAAATCAGCACTATGACACAATCCACTCTGCCAGAAATTTCGAAACAACATCTTGTACTCCCTGGCATTTGCGCCAGAAGCTCCAATGCAAACAATTCGCTTGCAGTGTTTGGGTGTCAATCTGAGGACAGTGCAGCGGATTTGGAAAGAAGTGGAGGAATCTAATGGGGATTAAAAAGGTATGACAGCTCAGATAATCCACTCTGATCATTCTGATAAGAAAAGAACTCCTGAAATCGTTGGTGAGATCCAGGCCGTGATTGACAATGATCCCTCCAAGTCCATCATCGGAGACAAATAGGGAAAATGTGAAGGGTGTAGATTAAACGACTGAAGAAAAGGAATGAAGAAATGAAGAAAAAAGGAGCATAAAAGCATATGTATATATATATATATATATATATATATATATATATATATATATATATATATATATATTTATTTATTTATTTATTTATATTTTAAGGAGATAATAGAGAAATAATTAATAATTATTTACTCTTTTACTTGTTTCAGTAATTTCACTGTGGCCATGCTGGAGCACCGCCTTTAGTCAAGCAAATCGACCCCAGGACTTATTCTTTGTAAGCCTAGTACTTATTCTATCGGTCTCTTTTTGCCTAACCGTTAAGTTATGGGGGACGTAAACACACCACCATCGGTTGTCAAGCGATGTTGGGGGGGGGGGGGGACAAACACAGACACACAAACACACACATATATATATATATATATACATATACATATATACGACAGGCTTCTTTCAGTTTTCGTCTACCAAATCCACTCACAAGGCTTTGGTCGGCCCGAGGCTATAGTAGAAGACATTTGCCCAAGGTGCCACGCAGTGGGACTGAACCCGGAACCATGTGGCTGGTAAGCAAGCTACTTACCACACAGCCACTCCTAAAAATTAGACATCATCTCTCTCTATATATATATATATACATAGTAATAATCCTTTCTACTATAAGCACAAAGGCCTGAAATTTGGGTGGGGGAATAGTCAATTACATAGACCCCCCAGTCCTTAAATGGTACTTATATTATTGACCCTGTAAGGATGAAAGGCAAAGTTGACCTCAGTGGAATTTGAACTCAGAATGTAAGGATGGATGAAATGCCGCTAAGCAAACTTAAAGGATATATATATATATATATATGTATATTTTTTCATACACACACACACATTTGTACATAAAGACCAGACGGACATGTATGTATGTACGATGTAGATATGTGTGTTTATGTGTACATACGTATATCAAGCTTAATTGTGTCTATCTGCATTACTACATCTATATATTTATCTATACCTATCTATAGCTATCTATCTATCTATATATAAGGCGCAGGAGTGGCTGTGTGGTAAATAGCTTGCTTACCGACCACATGGTTCCGGGTTCAGTCCCACTGCGTGGCACCTTGGGCAAGTGTCTTCTACTATAGCCTCGAGCCTACCAAGGCCTTGTGAGTGGATTTCGTAGACGGAAACTGAAAGAAGCCCGTCGTATATATATATATATATATATATATATATATATATATATATATATATATATGTATGTATGTATGTGTGTTTGTGTGTCTGTGTTTGTCCCCCCACCATCGCTTGACAACCGATGCTGGTGTGTTTACGTCCCCGTAACTTAGCGGTTCGGCAAAAAGCGACCGATAGAATAGGTGCTAGGCTTACAAAGAATAAGATCTGGAGTCGATTTTCTCAACTAAAGGCGGTGCTCCAGCACAGCCGCAGTCAAATGACTGAAACAAGTAAAAGAGTAAAAAGAGTATGACAGGATTCTCAGTTTTCATCTTACATATCTTCTCACGAGATTCTTATTAACCCCAGGCTGTAGTAGAAGACACTTGCACGAAGATGTGCAGTGGAAACGAACCTGAAACACAATGGTTGGTAAGCAAGCTTCGTAACTGCATAGCCATACCCCATGCCTTATATATCAGAAATCTAGATAGCATTAAATATCACCGTAAATATTGGCAAAGTGATGCCAAATCTACCAGACCGAAGTAAAAATAACATTGTGCGATCTTGAAGCAGAAAGTAAGTCAAGAACATAACACACACACACACACACACACATTTATGTATGGTTATATATGTGTGTGCGTGTGTGTATATATATATATATATATATTAGAGGTAGTCGATAGCTTCCGCTGTCTGGGCGACCAAGTTAGTAGTGGGGGTGGGTGCGCTGAAAGTGTAGCTGCTAGAATAAGAATAGCCTGGGCAAAGTTTAGAGAGCTCTTACCCCTGCTGGCGACAAAGGGACTCTCACTCAGAGTAAAAGGCAGACTGTATGACGCATGCGTACGAACAGTCATGCTACATGGCAGTGAAACATGGGCTGTAACTGCTGAGGACATACATAAGCTTGCAAGGAATGAAGCCAGTATGCTCCGTTGGATGTGTAATGTCAATGTGAATACCCGTCAGAGTGTAAGTATCTTGAGAGAAAAGCTGAACATTAGAAGCATCAGTTGTGGTGTGCAAGAGAGACGATTGCGCTGGTATGGACATGTGGTGAGAATGGATGAGGATAGCTGCGTGAAAAAGTGCCACACCCTAACAGTTGAGGGAACCCGTGGAAGAGGTAGGCCCAGGAAGACCTGGGCTGAGGTGGTGAGGCAAGACCTTCGTACATTGGGCCTCACCGAGGCGATGACTACTGACCGAGACCTTTGGAAATGTGCTGTGCGTGAGAAGACCCGGCAAGCCAAGTAAGATCGTTGCCAGTGCCCCTGGACTGGCTCTTGTGCGGGTGGCACATGAGATGCACCATTTTGAGCGTGGCCGTTGCCAGTACCGCCTGACTGGCTCCCGTAGGATTTTCGAGTGAGATCGTTGCCAGTGCCCCTGGACTGGCTTGTGCGGGTGGCACATAAAAGACACCATTTCGAGCGTGGCCGTTTTCGTGCGGGTGACACGTAAAAGCACCCACTACACTCTCTGAGTGGTTGGCGTTAGGAAAGGCATCCAGCTGTAGAAACTCTGCCAAATTAGATTGGAGCCTGGTGTTGCCATCTGGTTTCACCAGTCCTCAGTCAAATCGTCCAACCCATGCTAGCATGGAAAGCGGACGTTAAACGATGATGATGATGATAGACAGACACACATGTGTTTTCTATATTGAGAATCTCTGGATCTCTTGTGGTGACTCTATGGTCTGATGATACACACACATACATACATATATATATATATATATATATATATATATATATATATATATATACATGTATGTGTGTACACATATATACATACACATATACATATACACATATATATATATATATATATGAGATGCAGCACAATTTTGTCAGTGAACAGGTCGCGGTCTCAAAGCGACGAAAATATTTTGACAAATTAAATTTCAATGTTGAAGTGAATCTGACGGCTTTTGTGTGTTATTTTAAATGGCTTATAAACACCTTCCACGCTGCAATTGTTTTCGTTCCAGCGCACGATCTCAGATCAGGTCACTTGCTATGCAAGTACATCTCCGTAATATATATATATATATATATATATATATATATAGATAGATATATGCATGTATGTATGTTTATGTATACATATATATATGTATGTATGTATGTATGTATGTATATATATGTATAGGTATGTATGTTATATATGCGTGTGTGTGTGTGTGTTTTGTAGTGCATGTGGTATGAAGGCTAATTGTGATATTGTATTTCTTTGTAATCCAGTTTCTTCGTTCCCCAAATGTCAAGAGGAAAATAACTCAGAAAACAAAACTCAGAGCAGTAATGATGAATGATGAATAACGATATAAACAATATTGAAGGAAAATATCAAGGTACTATTTGAAGTATTGCCCAACAAAAAAAAAGTAAAGTACAAAAACCAGACAAATGAAGACAGGTGTGGTTAGGAGGTTTGCTTTGTAACTGTGTCGTTTTGGGTTCAATCCCAGTGTTCAGTACATCGGGCTAGTGTCTTCTATTATTGCCCTGAACTGACCAATGTCTTGTGAGTGAATTCATTAGATAGAGACTGTGTGGAAGCCCATCATATATATATATATATATATATATATATATATATTGTCCAATTTTTCTTGTCTTGGTTTGTGTTTGCCACCTTGGAATCCTCTGTGTAGTGGGTTGATCCACTACTCAGGAAGAGACTATTCTAGAGTACGTTCTGTCTTATCTTCGAAACGTCAGGTTAGAATAGAGGCAGCTGATGAAGGAATATTCCAAGTGGCTTTCCGTTTTCCTATGTGTTCGTTCCGTTGTCTGTAGTTCATTGTTCTAACGTCCTGTACCCTGATATGCATGTATATACACATGTAGATGTAAGTATGTACATATATGTGTGTATACATGTATATATATATATACATATATATATATATATATATATATATATATATATATATATATATATATATATATATATATACATATATATGTATATATATATGTACATACATACACACATATATATACAAAGTTTTAAATTTTTACATTTAAGAGAGAGATTTGACGCTAATATCCATTATTAATGTAATTTATTCCTATGTCAACATTTCTGTATAAAGCTATATTTGACCGTCAAGTTTAAGTCAAACTTATAAGTTGCCATACACGTCTTCAGGGAATAATCTTTCTATGAAAAATTATATATGTGTTTTCTGTACTCTGGTTATTATTATTTTTTTTGTCTACGTTTTGTTTGCAACGTCCTGTGCCCAGATATGCACCTAGATATACAGGTAGATGCAGGTATGCACATACTTGTACGTATATATGCATATACTCATTTATTATTTGTTTTATATATATTATATATATATATATATACATATATATATATATATATATATATATATATATATATATATATATATATATATATATATATATATAAATGAAATATTCAAACACTGAGATTTGAAGTTAGATGTCACTACTGCTCATATCATCTGTGGATAAATTCAAAATTTGATGATATCACCAGTAGTAGCATGGGTGGAACGCAGTTATGATAGCTTTAAGGAGCTATGAAATTTGCACGAAGCGTAATGATGCTTAATGAGCATCTACCTGCTAGAAATAAGAGCCAAGTCTTAAATAATCCACCGTAGCGCACCAATATAACAGAGAAAAACAGTATGCGAGGAAAACAGAAAGAATTAAAACATTTAACAGCACAAATAAAAATATTATGCGATTAGGGATATCCACACATATATATATATATATGTATATATATATATATTTTTTTCTTGGTGAAGGACAATTTATGGTGTTATCCTGGGTTAGGAGGTTTGCTTTGTAACTGTGTCGTTTTGGGTTCAATCCCAGTGTTCAGTACATCGGGCTAGTGTCTTCTATTATTGCCCTGAACTGACCAATGTCTTGTGAGTGAATTCATTAGATAGAGACTGTGTGGAAGCCCATCATATTTATGGTGTATCATCAGACCCCATGACCTGTTGGCCTATGACCTCTTTAGAATATGTAATGGAAAGTCTGGGTTATCTCCCTTTTGTTAATTGCTATCGACTTCCGACAGTTGCAAAAGGCCTGCAGAAATCTCTTAAAATGCAAACATGGCCAGAAAATCTCCATTCTGGTGTTAAGTATTGCCCTTGGTCTAATACGATATATATATATAAGCCATGATAGATCGTTGACCAAACACCATTCAATTTTTTTCTCCGTGTTTTCTCCGTATTCTTTCTGTTGAAGAGCGTAGCTTGAAATGTTAAAGACTTTCTGTATTCCCGAGCGTCAAACTAATACATCCTTTTGTTGTTTACACCACCTGTCCTCGTCTGTTGTTGTTTTTTTTTCGTACATTCTCCCATATATATATATATATATATATATATATATATATATATATATATATATATATATATATACCAACTTTGAGAATGTGATTATGGTTAATTAAAAAACAGTAGGGTAAAAAACTGGATATTAATTAATATCAATTTAATACCAGGGAACAAGCACATTGAAAGAATCAAGGGGATTCAGAAAAAATATCTGAGGTCTCAAAGGTTTATTGTATATGTATATATAAAGGAGACCACTAGGTGGACTGTTAATATGCTAGAAGATCACATGTAATGTGTCTACTAAGACCGAATTGTTCTCAAAGGAAAAATTTAGCGAAGCAACAAAACGTATACGGGCAAGACAAGTGAAAATTACATAAATACATATGTTATCCTCAGACCGGTTTCGAAATTAATATTTCCTTACCGAAAATATCTGTTTCTCATCAGAATGGACCGCCAAAACAATATATAATTCCCAGAATCGTTTACTAGTTGTTCCCCACGAATGAAGAACGTACACATGGTTCTGTTAATTATATTTATGGTAAGATTCAAAAGTCTTCGTTTTGGTGCGCTAAATCCGGAAATATCTCTGCAGAAAATAGTTTCCGCATCGAATATACCAACTTTGAGAGAATGTGGTTATGGTTAATTAATTTAAAACAGTAGGGTAAAAAAATTGGATATTAATTAATATCAATTTAATACCAGGGAAGAAGCACATTAAAAGAATCAAGGAGATTCAGAAAAAATATCTGAGATCTCAAAGGATTATTGTATATGTATATATAAGGGAGACCGGCATTCCAATGATTCTGCTAGTTTGCCGCCCTAAAAGAAATAAATATATTGGTATATAAGATGATGTTTGCAGAAAAAAAATATATGTCTATTTTATATTGATATATTCAGATGATGTTTGGAATATAGTAAAAGATATATATATATATATATATTCTTCTTCTTCTTCCACCCTTTTAAAGCCTAGCCAGGCTCATGGGCAGGGTTTCTATGGCGTATGTGTTCCCCCTCCCAGCTGGACGGGATGCCAGTCCATCGCAGCATTACTAAAGAAACAGGAAGAAAGAGTGAGAGAAAGTTGGGGCAAATGAGTACAACAGGGGTTGCCACCACCCCCTGCCGGAGCCTCGTGGAACTTTAGGTGTTTTCGCTCAATAAACACACACAATGCCTGGTCTGGGAATCGATACCGCGATCCTCCGACCGCGAGTCCACTGCCCTAACCACTGGGCCATTTGCGTGTCTGCCGTTACGTTCTGAGTTCAAATTCCACTGAGGTCGACTTTGCCTTTCATCCTTTCGAGGTCAATTAAATAAGTAGTTTAAATAAGATTAAATAATCACTGGGGTCGATGTAATCGACTTAATTCTCTTGTTTGTCCCCTCTATGTTTAGCCCCATGTGGGCAATAAAGAAATATATATATATATATATATAGTGGTATATTAAGATGGTGTAATCCAAGCCACAAAGGAGAAAGCAAGCTACTGGAGTAATGGCTAGAAGGATATTGAGTGAAGCCTAGTAACCAGTTGATCTAGCAAACAGGGCCTCATCTCAGTGAAAGGGGACAGCGCACATTCTCTCCTGGTGACCCCATAAGCTTACTAGTGTCTGGCTTTCAGAGTTTTCAACGAGCAGCACTTGCATCTGCAAGTTTTTTTCAGGAGACAATATATGTTTGTATGTATGTATGTTTGTATGTATGTATGTTTGTGTGTATGTATGTTTGTGTGTATGTATGTCTGTATGCCAATGGCCTCTGTCTTCTGTTATTTTTAATGAGAACAACTGCACCTGCAAATTTTCTCTCCAATGTGCCATATCTAAGCCAAGGTTGTTTTATGGAAAACTAGCAGTTGGGTGTGTATGCAAGTCATCACCTCTCAACACATATATACATACATACATACATATATACATATATATATATATATATATATATATATATATATATGTACGTATGCGCAGGTATGGCTGTGTGGTAAGTAGCTTGCTTCCCAACCACATGGTTCCGGGTTCAGTGGCACTTTGGGCATGTGTTTTCTACTATAGCCTCGGGCCGACCAAAGCCTTGTGAGTGGATTTGGTAGACGGAAACTGAAAGAAGCCTGTCGTATATATGTATATATATATATATATGTATGTTTGTCTGTGTTTGTCCCCCCACCATCGCTTGACAACCGATGCTGGAGTGGATTTGATAGATGGAAACTCAAAGAAATTTGTTGCATATATATATATAGGCACAAGAGTGGATGGAAACTGAAGGAAGCCCATCGTATATATATATACATATGTTTGTGTGTCTATTTTTGTCCGTCTACCATCGACTGACTACTGATGCTAGTGTGTTTATATCCCTGTAACTTAGCGGTTCAGCCTAAGAGACTGATAGAATAAGTACTAGGCTTACAAAGAATAAGTCCTGGGGTCGATTTTTTTCAACTAAAGGTGGTGCTCCAGCATGGACACAGTCAAATGACTGAA
The DNA here is from genome assembly GCF_046866305.1 of Octopus bimaculoides. Taxonomy (NCBI): domain Eukaryota; kingdom Metazoa; phylum Mollusca; class Cephalopoda; order Octopoda; family Octopodidae; genus Octopus; species Octopus bimaculoides. The sequence continues at coordinate 6,530,945 of NC_142957.1, read as the reverse complement.
ACTAATAAGAGTATTTATTTATTTATTTATTTATTTATATATATATATATATATATATATATATATATACATATATATATATATATATATAAAATTGAATGAGGGTAGAAATTGATGTTAATCAATTAAAACCAGTGGCTTAGCATATTTTAAAAATTCAAAGATTAAAAATTATATTACATACAAATTAAGAGGAATGACCACCAAAGTGGGCTCCTAATATGCTAAAGATAGATGTTAAATTGCCTTACCACGAAGAGTGTGTTCTCAAGAAAAATTTCAGCTCATTTTTACATTCTGGTATTTTGCTGAAATTTTTCTTGAGAGCACAGTCTTCGTGGTAAGGCGATTTGACATCTATCTTTAGCATATTAGGAGTCCACTTTGGTGGTCATTCCTCTTAATTTGCCACGCAGTGGGACTGAACCTCGACAAACCATATAGTTCAGAAGCAAGCTACATACCACTCAACCACTCCTGCACCTATAATATATATATATATATATTTATGTGTATATATAAATATATATATGTATATATATAAATATATATATGTATATATATATATATATATATATGTATATATATATATATATATATATATATATATATATATATATATATATATATATATATGTATATATATAAATATATAAATGTAAATATATAAATATATATATGTATATATATATATATATATATATATATATATATATATATATATATATATATATATATATATATATATATATATATATATATATATATATATATATAATTATGTGTATTTCTTCTATCTTAATGAATAAAAATTCTTCTGATAGAATAAATGGGTTAATAGAAACCAATGTAGCAAAGAACACAAAATAACTGTGGTTAGCTCCTGTTTTTAAGGCAGGAACTCCTTGAAATTTTGGGTATTTGAGTATATTTAAGAATTTAAGGATTGGAGAAAACGCATGTTATAATTGCATACTTTATTCCTACATATGTTTCAAAGGCTTACAACCTGTGTGATCCATAGGGATCTTTGATATTAAAATTGTAAGACATTATGACCGATAATCGGTCATAATGTCTTACGTTTAAGATGATTCCCATGCTTTCCCTGAGGAGAAGGTTACAATTTTAATATCAAAGATCCCTATGGATCACACAGGTTGTAATCCTTTGAAACATATGTAGGAATAAAGTATGCAATTATAACATGCGTTTTCTCCATTCCTTAAATTCTTAAATATATATATATATATATATATATATTTCAAAAGTTTAACAAAGACACAACAATGGAACAAGAATTTGTAGTTAATTCCTCTTCAGCCACCGTTTCAAATTCTGGTGCAAGGCCACCAATTTCATGGGAGTGGGGTCAGTCAATTACATTGACCCCCCCCCCCCCCCAGTACTCAACTGGTACTTATTCTATTGACCCTGTAAGGATGAAAGGCAAAATTGACCTCGGTGGAATTTGAACTCGGAATGTGACCACTGATGAAATCCCACAAAGCATTTTGTCCTCTGTGCTAACAGTTCTTCCAGCATGGCTGTGTGGTAAGAAGCTTGCTTCCCAACCCAACCACATAATTCCGGGTTCAGTCCCACTGCATGGCACCTTGGGCAGAAATCTTCTACTGTCGCCTCAGGCTATTGTAGAAGACACTTTTGAGTGGATTTGGTAGATGGAAACTGAAAGAAGCCTGTCATATATATGTATGTGTATGTGTTTCTGTGTTTGTCCCCTGCGACCACTTAATAACTGGTGTTGGTGTTTACATCCCTGTAACTTAGCAGTTCGGCAAAAGAGACTCATAAAATAAGTACTAGGCTTAAAAAATAAGTCATGGGGTCAATTTTTTTTACTAAAACCCTTCAAAGTGGTGCTCCAGCATGGCTGCAGTCACATGAATGAAACAAGTAAAAGAATAAAAGAAAATATATATATATATATATATATATATATATATATATATATATACTCTTTACTTGTTTCAGTCATTTGACTGCGGCCATGCTGGAGCACCGCCTTTAGTCGAGCAAATCGACCCCAGGACTTATTCTTTGGAAGCCTAGTACTTATTCTATCGGTCTCTTTTGCCGAACCGCTAAGTTACGGGGAGGTAAACACACCACCATCGGTTGTTAAGCGATGTTGGGGGGACAAACACGGACACAAACATATACACACACATACATACACATATACATATATACGATGGGCTTCTTTCAGTTTCCGTCTACCAAATCCACTCCCATGGCTTTGGTCGGCCCGAGGCTATATAGTAGAAGACACTTGCCCAAGGTGCCACACAGAGGGAATGAACCCGGAACCATGTGGCTCGTAAGCAAGCTACTTGCTACACATCCACTCCTGCGCCTATATATATATATGTGTGTGTGTGTATACACACACACACATTTATGTATATGTCTATGTGTGTGTGTCTTTGTGATTGTGTTTGTTCCCCACCACTGCTTGATAATTGGTATTGGTGTGTTTATGTGCCTCGTTACCTAGCAGTTTGACAAAAGGGACTGATAGAAGAAGTACCAGGCTTTAAAAAAAAAAAACAAAAAAAAAACAGATACTGGGATCAGTTTGTCCAGCTAAATTAAAATTCCTCAATGCGGTGCCCCAGCATGGCCACAGTCTAACGAGTGAAACAAGTAGAAGAAAATATAAAGGGTGTGTGTGTGTGTGTGTGCATGTGTACAAGAGAAAGTTTTCGGGTGCACGTGCACGTGGATCTGCATTTATATTTATGTTAATAGAAAAACCATTGCGTGCTGGTGCAAAGCTCATTTGTTTCTTGAGGCAGACGGCTGCAAAAAAAAAAAGAAAAAAGAAACCCCAAAAAACAACATAAAAAGCAAATTAAGACAATATATAAGAATGTGTGTAGGTACATAAAATATGTGTATATATATATATATATATGTATATATATATATATATATATATACATACACATATTTATATACACATACATATATACATGCACATATATATATACATATATATGTATACATACATATATATTCTTTTACTTGTTTCAGTCATTTTGACTGAGGCCATGCTGGAGCACCGCCTTTAGTCGAGCAAATCGACCCCAGGACTTATTCTTTGTAAGCCTAGTACTTATTCTATCGTTTCTTTTGCCGAACCGCTAAGTTACGGGGGACGTAAACACACCAGCATCGGTTGTCAAGCGATGCTAGGGGGACAAACACAGACACACAAACATACACACACACACATATATATATACGACAGGCTTCTTTCAGTTTCCATTTATGAAATCCATTCACAAGGCTTTGGTCGGCCCGAGGCTATAGTAGAAGCCCAAGGTGCTACGCAGTTGGACTGAACCCGGAACCATGTGGTTGATAAGCAAGCTTACCACACAGCCACTCCTACACCTACTTATATTAGAATATATTGTGTGTATATATATATATGTATATATATATATATATATATGTATATATATATATATATATATATATGTATATATATATATGTGTATATATATATGTGTATATATATAGCTGTTCTTTTTTTCTAGCGTGCAAGGAATCCTGTGATGGATACCTCTTATGTGTTTAAATGTACACTGTATTTATTTATATATATATATATATATAATAATAATATTAGGGACAAAATCCAAAATTACAGGTAAAAACTCAATTAAAATCAATTTATAAAAAATTAAAATTAAATTGAGCTTTACAGATTAAAATATATATAAATATATAGTTTTAGGGAAAAGAACCAAGTTTCATGAACTCATCGATGAAAATCCACTATCACATATAGAAAAATTAATAATTAAAAGCACAATAAATGAGTATAATATAAAACAAAGTAAATATCATAAATATTATCTTTATCTTATGATATTTACTTTGTTTTATATTATACTAATTTATTGTGCTTTTTAATTATTAATTTTTCTATATGTGACAGTGGATTTTCATCGATGAGTTCATGAACCTTGGTTCTTTTCCCTAAAACTATATATATATATATATATATATATATATATATATATATATATATATATATATAGATAGATAGATAGGTAGATAGATAGATAGATAGATAGGTAGGTAGGTAGATAGGTAGATAGATAGATAGATATATAGATATATAAATGTACACTGTATTTATATATATATATATATGTGAATACTGTGTCTGGGGTTGAAGTTTTGGGGCATGTCTAGTACTCAGTGTGTATGTGTGTGTGTGTGTGTTGGAAGTATCTGGTTTGTTTGGCAGCCACGACTGGTTAAGATGTAGTGTCTGGTTACATCACAACCGAGACTAAATATGGTACACTGGCTCTGACATCACAATAATCATGCTGTTTACCAACATCCACCGCCGCTGCCACCAGCGCCACACCTCTACCATCACTGCCATCATCATCATCTACACCGCCACCGCTGCTGCCATCACGACTATCATCTCCACCATCGCCGTCACCACCACCAATCATCACAGTCAACGCCGCCACCACCACCACCACCACCACCATGGCTACTACTGCTACCATTACCCTCTTTGCCATCATTATCTACACCACCACCACCGCCGTTACTATAACTACCATAGTCACCGCCACCACCACTGCTACCATCACCACTGCCACACCCGGCACCATTGCCACCATTACTTACTACCGTCACAGCATTTATCAGCACTACCTCCACCACCACCACCACCACCACCACCACCACTACCACTACTACTACTACTACTACCACTACTACTACTACTACTACCACTACTACTATTACTACTACTACTACTACTACTACCACCACTACTACCACTACTACTACTGCTGCTACTACTACTACCACCACTACTACTACTACTACTACTACTACTACTACTGCTGCTACTGCTACGAGCAGTCACTCTACCATCATCATAGCCATTATCACCCCTGCCACCACCACTACTGTTACTACTACCACCACCACCACCACCACCACCACCTCCATCACCTTCATCACCCCTAATCTATGTCTGTAGGGTCAGGGCTGCCCTTGAAGTACATAACAAGAGCAACAACAACAATGACAAGGTGGGACACATTAAATAATGTAGTCCTAGATACACTACATGTGAATAAACAAGATGGTCATGGCTGGAGCATCTTTTGAACCTAATAAGTCTGCTGGACCAGGATTGAGATGGAGCTAAAGCAACAGTAACAACAACAACAAGTAGAGCACATTAAATAATGTAGTCCTAGATATACTGTGTGTGAATAAAAGACAGGATGGTCACATCTGGAACAGGTTTTGATCATATGTCTACTGGACCAGGACTGACTCGGGGTTAAATAACGAGAAAGAACGGCACATAAGATAACGTAGTCTTGGATGTGCTGTGTATGAATAGAACAGGATGGTCACATCTGGAACAGGTTTTGATCATATGTCTACTGGACCAGGACTGACTCGGGGTTAAATAACGAGAAAGAACGGCACATAAGATAACGTAGTCTTGGATGTGCTGTGTATGAATAGGACAGGATGGTCATATCTGGAACAGGTTTTGATCATATGTCTACTGGACCAGGACTGACTCGGGGTTAAATAACGAGAAAGAACGGCACATAAGATAACGTAGTCTTGGATGTGCTGTGTATTAATAGGACAGGATGGTCACATCTGGAACAGGTTTTGATCATATGTCTACTGGACCAGGACTGACTCAGGGTTAAATAATGAGAAAGAACGACACATAAGATAGTGTAGTCTTGGATGTGCTGTGTATGAATAGGACAGGATGGTCACATCTGGAACAGGTTTTGATCATATGTCTACTGGACCAGGACTGACTCGGGGTTAAATAACGAGAAAGAACGGCACATAAGATAACGTAGTCTTGGATGTGCTGTGTATGAATAGGACAGGATGGTCACATCTGGAACAGGTTTTGATCATATGTCTACTGGACCAGGACTGACTCGGGGTTAAATAACGAGAAAGAACGGCACATAAGATAACGTAGTCTTGGATGTGCTGTGTATGAATAGGACAGGATGGTCACATCTGGAACAGGTTTTGATCATATGTCTACTGGACCAGGACTGACTCGGGGTTAAATAATGAGAAAGAACGGCACATAAGATAACGTAGTCTTGGATGTGCTGTGTATGAATAGGACAGGATGGTCACATCTGGAACAGGTTTTGATCATATGTCTACTGGACCAGGACTGACTCAGGGTTAAATAATGAGAAAGAACGACACATAAGATAGTGTAGTCTTGGATGTGCTGTGTATGAATAGGACAGGATGGTCACATCTGGAACAGGTTTTGATCATATGTCTACTGGACCAGGACTGACTCAGGGTTAAATAATGAGAAAGAACCACACATAAGATAGTGTAGTCTTGGATGTGCTGTGTATGAATAGGACAGGATGGTCACATCTGGAACAGGTTTTGATCATGTCTACTGGACCAAGACTGACTCGGGGTTAAATAACTAGAAAGAACGGCACATAAGATAATGTAGTCTTGGATGTGCTGTGTATGAATAGGACAGGATGGTCACATCTGGAACAGGTTTTGATCATATGTCTACTGGACCAGGACTGACTCGAGGTTAAATAATGAGAAAGAATGACACATAAGATAATGTAGTCTTGGATGTGCTGTGTATGAATAGGACAGGATGGTCACATCTGGAACATCTAGGCCTGCTGGACCAGGAGCAAGACAGAGCTTCGCAACAACAATAACGATACTTGTTGTTGGCACTCCGTCGCTTACGACAACGAGGGTTCCAGTTGATCCGATCAACGGAACAGCCTGCTCGTGAAATTAACGTGCAAGTGGCTGAGCACTCCACAGACACGTGTACCCTTAACGTAGTTCTCGGGGATATTCAGCGTGACACAGTGTGACAAGGCTGACCCTGTTGAATTACAGGCACAACAGAAACAGGAAGTAAAGAGTGAGAGAAAGTTGTGGTGGAAGAGTACAGCAGGGGTTTGCCACCATCCCCTGCCGGAGCCTCGTGGAGCTTTTAGGTGTTTTTGCTCAATAAACACTCACTCACAATGCCCGGTCTGGGAATCGAAACCGCGATCCTACGACCGCGAGTCCGCTGCCCTAACCACTGGGCCATTGCGCCTCCACTCACAATAACGACAACAACAGCTGAAACAAGAAAATCACCACCACCACCACCACCACCATCACCAACAACAACAACAACAGAAAGTTCAGCAGAGGCAGCAACAACGACAACAACAATAACAGTATTTTTAACTACATCAACATCTGCAAAGTTCTCGACTCTATTATCTGCTAATTTTGAAAACCTCATTAAGAAACAACCCCAAACATTCGTAATTAGATTACCAGATCTTGTTGGCAAGTGTATATTTTATACAACAACAACAACAACAACAATCATAGCAACAACAGCAGCAGCTGCTGCAGCAACTGCGTATCTCTATTCTGAAGTTTTTCTGAATGGGATGCATACACCAAGGAGCGTTTCTCTCACCTACTCTCTTTAAACTTGCATCTGTGTGCGTAGCCTACCGAGCTTTCTCGAAGCTTAACAACAAACTTCGTTGCACAGACACCGTTTCACAACAACCTACAATCATCATCATCGTCGTCGTCGTCACCATCACCATCACCATCGTCACCGTTGTTATCATCATCATTGTCATCGTCATCATCGTTGTCATCATCATCATCATCACAACCACTACCATCATCATCATTTTCCTCATAGTCTCATCGCCATCATCATCATCATCATTTTTTTTTTTTTTTTTCTAACAAAACTGTCCGATGAACGGGAACGTGAAACTCAGAGTAACGGTTCTTTTGTTATATTTCTGCTGCTTTTAAATAAAGTATATATATAGCCCAGAATTAGACCGGCTTGGAGGAGAAGGGTGTGGAAGCTTAAAGACCCTGCAAATGGGCAGAGACTTAGAGACAAGTTACTTGAAGCATTTGACGAAATAGAAGGGGATATAGCATCATACAACGTGGAAGACAATTGGATATTTCTGCGGGACAACCTGTTGAAAGCCACCGACCAGATCTGTGGGTGGTGTAAGGTCCCCTCTCGACCCAGAGTAACGTGGTGGTGGAACAAGGAGGTAGACAGGGCTATTAGACAAAAGAAACAGGCTTGGAAGGACTGGAAGAACGGTGGTAGCAGGGAATTGTACCAATGTGCCAGAAGGGAGGCTAGGCGACAGGTTTATTTAGCCAGAGGGGAAGCAGATAAGAAAAGATTTGCCAATGTTCTGCACCATGAGGACCAAAGACTCGAGGTATTTCGTGTTGCAAGACAGTGTAGGAGAGAGAATAGTGATGTCGTAGGAGAGAAATGTGTTCGCATGGATGATGGTACGCTTGCACTAAATGAGGATGCAAAGAAAGAGGTCTGGAGATGCCACTACGATAGATTGCTTAATAAAGAGAATGAATGGGAGGAAGAGAGCCTGCCGTATGTCGACCCAATAGAGGGACCAGCTATCCGAGTTGATAGTACCAGGGTAGATAAAGCAATTAAGAGTATGAAGACCGGGTAAGCCCCCGGCCCATCAGGAATCACTGCAGAGATGCTCAAAATATCTGGCAGTGTTGGCTATAGCCTAGTCACCCGTATTACGAACCAGGTGATACACGAAGGAGTCATACCCAATGACTGGTGTAGCAGCATCATAGTCAACTGCTACAAAGGTAAAGGTGACGCTTTAGATACAAATAATTACAGAGGCATCAAGCTGTTAGATCAGGTTATGAAAGTTACAGAGAGGGTCATAGCCCAACTAATTAGGGAGCGAATCAATTTAGATGAGATGCAGTTTGGGTTCGTGCCAGGTAAAAGCACTACTGATGCCTTATTTCTAGTGAGACAGTTGCAGGAGAAATACCTAGCCAAGGATAAACCTCTGTACCTGGCTTTCGTTGACATGGAGAAAGCCTTTGACAGGGTCCCCCGATCCCTTATCTGGTGGTCAATGAGGAAACTTGGGATAGAAGAATGGTTTGTGAGAGCTGTGCGAGCCATGTACAGAGATGCTGCCAGTAAGGTGAGGGTTGGAAATGAGTACAGCAATGAATTCCGGGTAGAGGTAGGGGTCCACCAAGGTTCCGTCCTCAGCCCCCTCTTATTTATCATAGTCCTCCAGGCAATCACAGAGGAGTTCAAGACAGGTTGCCCCTGGGAGCTCCTCTATGCTGATGACCTTGCCCTAATTGCGGAGTCACTATCAGAACTAGAGGAAAAGTTTCAGGTGTGGAAGCAAGGTCTAGAATTGAAGGGCTTTAGAGTCAACCTAGCTAAAACCAAAATCCTAATAAGTAGGAAGGTAGATAAAACACAAACCCCTTCAGGTAGATGGCCCTGCTCAGTATGTAGAAAAGGAGTAGGTAGTAACTCTATAAGATGTACCCGGTGCAAGCTATGGACACATAAGAGGTGCAGCAACATCAAAGGCAGGTTAACTAGGAAGTTAGTTTTTGTTTGTGGCAGATGTTCAGGTCCAATAAAAACTGTAAACAAACAGGAAACAACTTCTATCTCATTCCAGGGTGAAAAACTAGAGGTAGTCGATAGCTTCCGCTATCTGGGCGACCAAGTTAGTAGTGGGGGTGGGTGCGCTGAAAGTTTAGCTGCTAGAATAAGAATAGCCTGGGCAAAGTTTAGAGAGCTCTTACCCCTGCTGGCGACAAAGGGACTCTCACTCAGAGTAAAAGGCAGACTGTATGACGCATGTGTACGAACAGCCATGCTACATGGCAGTGAAACATGGGCTGTAACTGCTGAGGACATACGTAAGCTCGCAAGGAATGAAGCCAGTATGCTCCGTTGGATGTGTAATGTCAATGTGAATACCCGTCAGAGTGTAAGTATCTTGAGAGAAAAGCTGAACATTAGAAGCATCAGTTGTGGTGTGCAAGAGAGACGATTGCGCTGGTATGGACATGTGGTGAGAATGGATGAGGATAGCTGCCTCAAAAAAGTGCCACACCCTAACAGTTGAGGGAACCTGTGGAAGAGGTAGGCTCAGGAAGACCTGGGCTGAGGTGGTGAGGCAAGACCTTCGTACATTGGGCCTCACCGAGGCGATGACTACTGACCGAGACCTTTGGAAATGTGCTGTGCGTGAGAAGACCCGGCAAGCCAAGTAAGATCGTTGCCAGTGCCCCTGGACTGGCTCTTGTGCGGGTGGCACATAAGATGCACCATTTTGAGCGTGGCCGTTGCCAGTACCGCCTGACTGGCTTCCGTAGGATTTTCGAGCGAGATCGTTGCCAGTGCCCCTGGACTGGCTTGTGCGGGTGGCACATAAAAGACACCATTTCGAGCGTGGCCGTTGCCAGTATCGCCTGACTGGCCTTCGTGCAGGTGACACGTAAAAGCACCTACTACACTCTCTGAGTGGTTGGCGTTAGCAAGGGCATCCAGCTGTAGAAACTCTGCCAAATTTAGATTGGAGCCTGGTGTTGCCATCCGGTTTCACCAGTCCTCAGTCAAATCGTCCAACCCATGCTATCATGGAAAGCGGACGTTAAACGATGATGATGATGATGATGATATATATATATATATGTATAATGGACTGGACTGAATTCCCTATGTCCAGTCCCCTTCAGGATGAAGACCTCAGCACGAATCATGCATGTACCCCCATTACATCATTTTCATCTACTAATTACTCCAGTGTATGGGAGTTATCTATCCATCCATCCATCTATATATCTATCTATATCTAATCTATCTATCTATCTATCTATCTATCTATCTATGTAACTATCTATCTATCTATTTATCTATCTAGCTAATCTATCTATCTATCCATTCATCTATCTATCTATCTATCTATGTAACTATCTATCTATCTATCTATCTATCTATCTATGTAACTATCTATCTATCTATGTAACTATCTATCTAATCTAGTCCCATCTTCGTTGAGCCCTGTGTGGCTAATAAAAGAAATGTATCTAATCTATCTATCTATCTATCTATCTATCTATCCATCTTCTTCAAGTATCACCTGAAGAGGAAGGTGAGAGTAGAAAGGGAAGTCTTGTCTAGTGAATGCTTCAAAAAAAGATGGGTGAATGTAGCAAGAATGGCACGTGTGAATGACGGAGCCACCTTGAGCATAACCCTATGAACTAGAAAAAAAACAAAAAGGCAAAAGAGAGTCACTTACTGTTACAGTTTCTTCAATGACAACATTGACCAAGGTTACCGTGGTCTTTTCCGTAGGCTTTTCTTTCCACGGCTAAACCTAAACTGTCCTCCCCTCTTTTTACACGAGAACATTACTGTGATACACGATCCCTATTGATCCCCGCCCATTTTTTTTTCTCGATCCCTTTTGATTGAACTCCCCCCTTTTTTCCTTCCTACGATCCCTTTTGATTGACACCCCCTACTTTTTTTTCCCTTCCCCCTCCCAAAAAGAAAAGCTCTTCATTGTATTTGTCCCATCTTTGTTGATCCCTGTGTGGCTAATAAAAGAAATGTATCTATCTATCCATCTATCTATCTATCTATCTATCTACCTATCTGTCTGTCTGTCTGTTTATCTATCTATCCATCTATCTATCTATCCATCTATCTAATCTATCTAATCTATCTAATCTATCCATCTATCTACCTATTTATCTTCCAGGTCTCAGTGGGGAAGGAAGTCATTCGCTATCCGACTGACACTGACCGTCCGACCAGCTGACCATCAGACCAACCAACTGGTCTGCCAGTCAGCTCAGCTAACCCATCCAAACCAACACAGATAGACGGTAGTGGTGATCGCGTCAGAGGTCAAATCTTCTGGTCACACTCCAATGGTTATATCATGGCCGGATGCAATGGAAGATATAGATTACAAGGAGAAGAACTTCAAGCTGGACCTGGTCAGTCTCTACCACCCCCTTTGGATGACCGAGGGTCATTATATCTACCATTTACTCAAAGATGACAGTGGTCATCTCTGTTGTCAAACTGACCAAAATGGGGAACCCATCTGCTCCCCCAGGTAAAAAAGCAACATCCTTTATTTTATTGTTTTAGCATTTGTATTATATTTCTCCTTATTTCTTTCTGTGTTCCTTTTTGTTGAAGAGCGTAGGCTCGAAACATTAAAGACTTTCTCTATTCCTGAGCGTTAAACTAATACATCCATTTGTTGTTTACACCACCTGTCTTCGTGTGTGTTTGTGTCCCACCCCACCATCGCGCGACAACCGATGTTGGTGTGTTTACGTCCCCAGAGAACCTTAGAACAAACGCTATGCTTTTACAAATTGCTTGCTTTCTGCCAATGTTTGAAATTCAATATTTATGTCGTTCGAGTTGATTTTTTAAAAATACACTTTCAGGTTTCTCTCCTCTGTATTTATTTCTCTGTGTGTGTGTGTGTGTGTGAAAGAGAGAGGCAGACAGCAGAGAGCGTGTGTGTGTGTATAAGTGCATGAACATGCATGTGTATTTGTGGATACGTGTACGTGTTTACTTCATACATATAAACCATTAATCCTTTTTTCATTTAAGGGACATTTATATTCTTTTCAAAATTTGGTAGCACACCTGAACATAACTGAAGGTATAGGGGGAAAATTTATATTCAGCACTGGTCTAAACAATGTTCAATGTATTAATCGTCATCATCATCGTTTAACGTCCGCTTTCCATGCTAGCATGGGTTGGACGGTTTGACTGAGGACTGGTGAACCAGATGGCTACACCAGGCTTTAATCTGATCTGGCAGAGTTTCTACAGCTGGATGCCCTTCCTAATGCCAACCACTCCGAGAGTGTAGTGGGGGCTTTTTACGTGCCACCAGCACGAGGGCCAGTCAAGTGGAACCGGCATCAGCCGCGCTTGAATGCTGCTTTTTACATGCCACCGGCACAAGAGCCAGTCCAGTGGCACTGGTAACGACCACGCTTGAATGGTGGTCAATCAATTCATCTTTTAAAAAATACATTTTTATGTTTCTCTCCTCTGTTTCCATTCATCTCTCTCTCTCTGTCTCTCTCTGATGTTCGTTCTGAGATCGTCTGCGAATGGCTTCGAGACGCCGAGTCTCAAAAACGACCAAAAATGGCGAAGAAAAGCCGAAAGCAAATTTAGGAAATAATCGGTAAATTCGCCACAAAGGTTAAAACTATAAATATTTGACCCGAGCTCAAAAACGAAATAAAAAAATTCGTGTAAAATAACTGGGAACGAATTGGAACGAATAGGGAAAAAATGCACTCGTTGGCGAAGGGAGTGGGGGTGGGAGAGGACTCAGAACGTTCACTACGTCACACATCGTCAGTCCGTGGCCTCTGAACTAGAAATGTTTGACCCGAGCTTAAAAACGAAGACAAATTAGTGTAAAACAACTTTGCTGGGAAAAAACAAAAACAAAAACAAAAAACTGCGCGCTCGCGCATATCTGTATGTGTATGTGTGTCTTTGTATCTATGTTTGCCCCCACCCACTGTCTGTCTCTATCTATCTATCCATCTATTTGCCTATCTATCTATCTATCTATTTATCTATTTATTTATCTTTCTGTCTGTCTACCGTAAATCCTTGAGTATAAATCTGCATTTTTTCTCCAAAATTTAATGGTCAAAATCCCTAGTGTGTACGATATACGAGGTTGAAAATGAAAAATATTCGTAAGATCGCCAAAATGGCGATCTTACGGTTTGAGGTAAAACACATCGAATATATTATGGGAGTTTGTCAGATTTCGTCTGAGGGAAAGGGAAAAATTTGTGGTGTAAGGGAGACAACTCTGTCATAGTAACGTGTGTGTGTGTGCTTATTCATGTGTTTATATGAATGCGTGTGTTCATGTTCGTGTATGTATGAATGCATGCGTGTTTGTGTGAATGCGTGCGTTCATGTGTGTGTTTGTCTCAATGCGTGTGTGTAAGTAATTGAACGGGTGACTCACTGTATGTATGTGTGTGTGAAGCAGACACAGAAGAGAAAGGGAGAGAGTGGATCGTAATTGTGAATGTGTGAGTGAAACAAGGATTAATGGTTTATATGTATGAAATAAACACGCACACGTATACACAAATACGCATGCATGTTCATGCACTTATACACACACACACACACGCTCTCTGCTGATATGCGCGAGCGCGCTTTTTAAATTTTTTTTATCCCCATCAAAGTTGTTTTACACGAATTTGTCTTTGTTTTTGAGCTCGGGTCAAACGTTTCTAGTTCAGAGGTCATGGACTGACGATGTGTGACGTAGTGAACGTTCCCAGTCCTCTCCCCGCCCCCACTCCCGTTCGCCAGCGCATGCATTTTTTTCTTTATAGTTTTAACCCCTTTTTATTGCCTTAAAAAGTTGTTTTGGGGATTATATTTTTTTTATGTCAAAGTTGTGCAACAACTGATGCATTCGCTGCCCTTTGTGGCGAATTTACCGATTATTTCCTAAATTTGCTTTCGGCTTTTCTTCGCCATTTTTGGTCGTTTTTGAGACTCGGCGTCTCGAAGCCATTCGCAGACGATCTCAGAACGAACGTCGGTCTCCATAGCAACGTCTCTTGGCGACGGCTTCACGAAGGAGGGAAGGGGAAGGGGGGATTTATACTCGAGGATTTAGGGTAACTTGATCAATAAAGCAATTGAGTTACCAGAATATTGCAATACTTTGGACTCAGCACAATAGAGAGATGAATGGATACAGAGGAGAGAAAAATAAAAATGTATGTTTTAAAAGATGAATTGATTGACCACCATTCAAGCGTGGTCGTTACCAGTGCCGCTGGACTGGCTCTTGTGCCGGTGGCATGTAAAAAGCAGCATTCAAGCGTGGCTGATGCCGGTTCCACTTGACTGGCCCTCGTGCTGGTGGTACGTAAAAAGCTCTTACTACACTCTCGGAGTGGTTGGCATTAGGAAGGGCATCCAGCTGTAGAAACTCTGCCAGATCACATTGGAGCCTGGTGTAGCCATCTGGTTCACCAGTCCTCAGTCAAACCGTCCAACCCATGCTAGCATGGAAAGCGGACGTCAAACGACGATGATGATGATTAATACATTGAACATTGTTTAGACCAGTGCTGCGGCACACTGGTGTGCCACAAGACGATGCTAAGTGTGCCTTAGTGTTACCTGAATATAAAATTACGTTCAGGTGTGCTACCAAATTTTGAAAAGAATATAAATGTCCCTTAAGTGAAAAAAAGATTAATGGTTTATATGTATGAAGTAAACACGCACACGTATCCACAAATACACATGCATATTCATGCACTTATACACACACTCACACACACACACACACGCTCTCTCCTGTCTGCCTCTCTCTTTCACACACACACACACACACACACACACACACACACAGAAATAAATACAGAGGAGAGAAACCTGAAAGTGTATTTTTTAAAAAATCAACTCGAATGACATAAATATTGAATTTCAAATATTGGCAGAAAGCAAGCAATTTGTAAAAGCCTAGCGTTCGTTCTATGGTTCTCTGGGGACGTAAACACACCAACATCGGTTGTCGCGCGATGGTGGGGTGGGACACACACGCACACACACGACGGGCTTCTTTCATTTTCTGTCTACCAAATCCACTCGCAAGGCTTTGGTTGACCCAGGGCTATAGCAGAAGACACTTGTCCAAGGTGCCATGCAATAGGACTGAACCCAGAACCGCCACTCCTGCGCCTATGTATTTTGAATTTAGTTCACGGACTCCCAGGGGACTACCAGGGGTCGGCAGATCCCAGATTGGGAACCAATTGTTTAGTCATATGTAGTAAACACGCGCTCATATACACAAACATGCATACACACACATACGCTCCCTGTCTGTCTGTCTCTGTCACACAAACACACACATTCACAATTACGATCCACTCTCTCCCTTTCTTTTCTGTGTCTGCTTAACACACACACACATACAGTGAGTCACCCGTTCAATTACTTACACACACACAGGCGCACACACGCATTGACGCAAACACACACATGAACACACGCATTCACACAAACCCACATACACGAACATGAACGCACGCATTCACACATACAGGCACACGCACACGTTAGCTATGACAGAGTTGTCTCCCTTACACCACAAATTGTTCTCTTTCCCTCAGACGAAATCTGACAAACTCCCATAATATATTCGATGTGTTTTGCCTGAAACCGTAAGGTCGCCATTTTGGCGATCTTAATGGCGACCTTACGAATAATAGTTTTCATTTTCAACCTCGTATATCGTACGAACTAGGGATTTTGACCATTAAATTTTGTAGACTTATACTCAAGGATTTACGGTAGACAGACAAAGATAAATACATAGATAAATAGATAGATTGATAGATAGATAGACAAATAAATGGATAGATAGAGAGAGACAGACAGACAGACAGTGGGTGGGGGAAAACACAGATACAACGACACACACACAGATATGCGCGAGCGCGCAGTTTTTTTGTTTTTGTTTTTCCCCAGCAAAGTTGTTTTACACGAATTTGTCTTCGTTTTTGAGCTCGGGTCAAACGTTTCTAGTTCAGAGGCCATGGACTGACGATGTGTGACGTAGTGAACGTTCCCAGTCCTCTCCCCACCCCCACTCCCGTTCGCCAACGAGTGCATTTTTTTCTTTTCTTTCCAATTCTTTCCCAGTTTTTTTTTTTCCATGATTTTTTTATTTCGCTTTTGAGCTCGGGTCAAATATTTATAGTTTTAAACCCTTTTTATTGCCTTAAAAAGTTATTTTGGGGATCATATTTTTTTTATGTCAAAGTCGTGCAACAACTGATGAATTCGGTTGAAGCAATTTGTTTGCACGGGAAACCTGCCCTTTGTGGCGAATTTACCGATTATTTCCTAAATTTGCTTTCGGCTTTTCTTCGCCATTTTTGGTCGTTTTTGAGACTCAGCGTCTCGAAGCCATTCGCAGACGATCTCAGAACGAACGCCGGTTTCCATAGCAACGTCTCTTGGCGACGGCTTCACGAAGGAGGGAAGGGGAAGGGGGGATTTATACTTGAGGATTTAGGGTAACTTGATCAATAAAGCAATTGCGTTACCAGAATATTGCAATACTTTGGACTCAGCACAACAAAGAGAGAGAGAGAGAGAGAAAGAGAGAGAGGAATGGATACAGAGGAGAGAAACATAAAAATGTATATTTTAAAAGATGAATTGATTGACCACCATTCAAGCGTGGTCGTTACCAGTGCCGCTGGACTGGCTCTTGTGCGGGTGGCATGTAAAAAGCAGCATTCAAGCGCGGCTGATGCCGGTTCCACTTGACTGGCCCTCGTGCT
Organism: Octopus bimaculoides; assembly: GCF_046866305.1. Classification (NCBI taxonomy): domain Eukaryota; kingdom Metazoa; phylum Mollusca; class Cephalopoda; order Octopoda; family Octopodidae; genus Octopus; species Octopus bimaculoides. Next base: position 6,513,611 of record NC_142957.1, on the reverse strand, counting down.
GGTGGCATGTAAAAAGCCAGATCAGATTGGAGCCTGGTGTAGCCATCTGGTTCACCAGTCCACAGTCCAACCCATGCTAGCATGGAAAGCAGACGTTAAACGACGATGATGAGGATTAATACATTGAACATTGTTTAGACCAGTGCTGCGGCACACTGGTGTGCCACAAGACGATGCTAAGTGTGCCTTAGTGTTACCTGAATATAAAATTTCCCCCTATATCTTCAGTTATGTTTATGTGTGCTACCAAATTTTGAAAAGAATATAAATGTCCCTTAAGTGAAAAAAGGATTAATGGTTTATATGTATGAAGTACATATGATAATATATTTATATATATATGAAGTATAAGGAAAGGAAAAATTGTAGGTGTAGACTAACTTTAATTCATAATCCAGGTTGGTACAGAACCATTGTACAATCTACAAATCGTTTCAGAGTCTAATTAATTCCAAAGACAAAAACGAAAAACTCTTCATGACTGTACCAGCGGGCTTGAATGCTGGACATCCCTTTGAAGGATTTCGATCCTCTCCTCCTTTATAAATATGTATGTGTGTATATATATATATATTACTGGTTCAATACCTAATATTTTGTGGGGAATTGATCTCCTTAAAATAATAGATTTGTATATAAACTCTAGTTTATATTCATGCAAAGGAAAATGAAGAAAATGGAGATTTTGAAGTTAATAAGAGTTTATCATCAGCAACAAATCGATCATTATCCCTTACACCTGTTCCAGTTACACACAGTGAAATTAATTGAATATCAAGTTCATATTTCTGAGCATAATCTCTTCAGAGGGAAAAAAATATAACCTTAGATGTTATGTATCTTTGTTTATAGATTCATCACAGCAGAGTCTACTGCGATTGCCTTTAGGTTATATATATATATATATATATATATATATATACCCGGTGCAAGCTATGGACACATAAGAGGTGCAGCAATATCAAAGGCAGATTAACTACAAAGTTAGTCTTTGTATGTGGCAGATGTTCAGGTGCAATAAACACTGTAAACAAACAGGAAACAACTTCTATCTCATTCCAGGGAGAAAAACTAGAGGTAGTTGATAGCTTCCGCTATCTGGGTGACCAGGTTAGTAGTGGGGGTGGGTGCGCTGAAAGTGTAACTGCTAGAATAAGAATAGCCTGGGCCAAGTTTAGAGAGCTCTTACCTCTGCTGGCGACAAAGGGACTCTCACTCAGGGTAAAAGGCAGACTGTATGACGCATGTGTACGAACAGCCATGCTACATGGCAGTGAAACATGGGCTGTGACTGCTGAGGACATGCGTAAGCTCGCAAGGAATGAAGCCAGTATGCTCCGCTGGATGTGTAATGTAAATGTGCATACCCGTCAGAGTGTAAGTATCTTGAGAGAAAAGCTGAACATAAGAAGCGTCAGTAGTGGTGTGCAAGAGAGACGATTGCGCTGGTTTGGACATGTGGTGAGAATGAATGAGGATAGCTGCTTCAAAAGGTGCCACTCCCTAACAGTTGAGCGAACCCGTGGAAGAGGTAGGCCCAGGAAGACCTGGGCTGAGGTGGTGAGGCAACACCTTCGAACATTGGGCCTCACCGAGGCGATGACTACTGACCGAGACCTTTAGAAATGTGCTGTGCGTGAGAAGACCCGGCAAGCCAAGTAAGATCGTTGCCAGTGCCCCTGGACTGGCTCTTGTGCGGGTGGCACATAAGATGTACCATCCTGAGCGTGACCGTTGCCAGTACCGCCTGACTGGCCCTGTAGGGTTTTCGAACGAGATCGTTGCCAGTGCCCCTGGACTGGCTCTTGTGCGGGTGGCACATAAAAGACACCATTTCGAGCGTGGCCGTTTTCGTGCGGGTGACACATAAAAGCACCCACTACACTCTCTGAGTGGTTGGCGTTAGGAAGGGCATCCAGCTGTAGAAACTCTGCCAAATTAGATTGGAGCCTGGTGTAGCCTTCCAGTTGCACCAGTCCTCAGTCAAATCGTCCAACCCATGCTAGCATGGAAAGCGGACGTTAAACGATGATGATGATATGTATGTATCTCTCTCTCTATATATATATATATCTATATATGTATATCTTTTAGACTGTGGTCATGCTGGGGCACCATCTTGAAGAATCATGTCTTTTTGGTGGAATAAATCGACCCTAGTATTTCCCTTTTTTCTTTTCCACCTGACACTTATTCTCTCTGTCTCTTTTTGCTGAACTGCTAAGTTGCAGGGGCGTAAATGCACCAACACCGGTTGTCAAGTGATGTAGGGATGAGGTTGGGGATAAACACAGACACAAAATCACACAAACATACATACATGAATATATAACTGGTACTTATTTAATCGACCCCAAAAGAATGAAAAGCAAAGTCGACCTCGGCGAATTTGAACTTTTTATATACATATATAAAATCAAAGGTACAAAAATGACAATGAATTCAAAGGGTAGAGTAATCTTTGGGTAATGTAAAACGGTGTAGGGAAATCCAAGAATTATGTACTCCAAATAATCGTCAGAAGGACGTAGATATATATATATATATATATATATATATATATATATATATAAAGAAGTGATTTTAAATTCTCAATCGTATGATAATGCTAATAATATAGCCTGAACAGGATAAACTACCCCTATTTTGTAGAAAAAAGTGTAGGTGGTTAGCTGTGGACTCGAACAGCATCTCATAAAGTGCGATTTCTATACATCTTAAATTTGTAGTGGGGGAGTTTAGCTCAATCGGTCGAGCATCGTGATGCGTAATCACACAGATGTGAGTTCGAGTCCACAGCTAACCACCTACACTTTTTTCTGCAAAATAGGGGTAGTTTATCCTGTTCAAGCTATATTATTAGCATTATCCTGTGTTTGAGAATTTAAAATCATTTCTTTAACTTTCTAAGACATCACAACGCCTCTAAAAGCAAACTTCGTCTGTTTGCTTACGTTTGTCGTAATTTGAATTTATAATATATATATATATATATATATATATATATATATATATATATATATATATATATATACAAGTGTGTACATATGTAGTTGTTCTTTATTTCAGGTTCTTGACTCAGCTGAGCATTATGAAACTAGTGTGTGACCCATCACGAATGCGCAAAATGAAGTGCAGCGACATTCCTAGTGACGTCTTCCCTGGTTTGCTGACGGAAGCAATTCTCCAGAAAGAACTGATCTCCATAGAATTCCTCGTGTCAAACTGGCCTCACACAGTGCTTGACTTGCAGTCACTGATGCCCCTCGAGGATTACCTGCGACCTGGTTACCTGACCCAGGTGCTTGGTGAGGGCAACGGTAACATGTCCCTGCTTGATTGTATAATGATGGGACTTCTCAACCTCAAATCCACGTCACCTTTGAAGGAAGTTAACCTCCTTGGATTCAAGAATGGTAAGTTAAATATTATTACAATTAAACCTTGGTAGAAGCATTATGCCGGTAATAAACACACGCACTGGTTCAGTCCTTTATTAATTTATATAGTTTTTTGTTAAATTATTTCATTGCACTCTTGCAATCTCTTCAGTAACTTGTCTCTCCACTTCCATTTATTTTGAATATATGATCTGGCGTTGTTTTGGCGTTGTTTCGAAACTGTTTGGTATGAGCATGTGAGTGTGTACACGCTCATATATAAATTAATAAAGGACTGAACCAGTGCGTGTGTTTATTACCGGCATAATGCCTCTCCCAAGGTTTAATTGTATTTCTTTCAACACACATATCCACATCAAGAATCTTGCACACGAAATACACATACGAAATTAAATATTATTATTATTATTATTAGTTGGTGATCCTTTAATGGGGAAAGCTGGCAGAGTCATTAGTATGCCAGACATGTTCTGAGTTCAAATTCTGCCGAAGTCGACTTTGGTTTCCATTCATTTTTGGGGGCTGATAAAATAAGAACCAATTGCACACTGGGGTCGATGAAATCAACTCTACCCCTACCACCAAATTGCTGGCCTTGTGCCAACATTTGAAACCACTCTTATTATTGTTCTATATTTAAGAGATGAGGAATTATGTACATTATTTACATGGTTTACATTTGATGGATATTTTTCCTCATCTTGTTTGTTGCATATGGCATGGTGGTTAAGATCACAGGCTACTAACCCCAAGATTCCGAGTTCGATTCCAGGCATTGACCTGAATAATAACAATAATAAAAATAATAATAATGCCTGGATGCAATACCAGGCAGTGGCTCTCATGGCTTCTGATTTTAATTGATTGCAAGTGTCATCATGTACATTGTTCTGTCTTGGTATAAAAAGATCGGCTACAGCAAATATTCTGCTTAACACCACAGATTTGCTTGTCAGTTGTTTGACCGTAACCGGTTGAGCATGTCCCTTGGTGGCTGATGATATGTGCATCTCTGATCACGAGCAGAAGTAGTGGGGGAGCATCATAGCCATGTGTTGAGAGGAATTCTTTGGGGTTTGAGTAATTCACCTTTGGAAACATGGGTGTTTTGTTCAACATCCTTAAACAAACCTTATTCAGGGACCTTTTGAGCGGAACGGGCTACTCGATCTGGAGAAAATTCTAACTGGGCCCCACCTGCGAGGTCATGCGCTGTTTATCTTGATATGAGATCACCATGTCGCACACACATGGTTGTGATGCATGTGCCTGGTGTACCCTTATCAGACGGGTAGTCATGATGGGTATATTGGGCTTTGTATATTTTACCCCAGTGTCACTTTGATGGCATGCACTGCTCTCTCTCTCACTTACAAATTATTTGAAATAAATAATTATTGTTAAGGTGCTGCCCTGGTAGATTCGTTAGCCTGCCGGGAAAAATGCTTAGTGTTATTTCCTCTTAGTGCCGTAGAGTGGGACTGGACTTGAAATCACATCATCATCATCATAATCATCATCATTTAATGTCCGTTTTCCATGCTGGCATGGGTTGGACAGTTTGAGTGAAAACCAGTAAGCTGGGGAACTGCACCAGCTCCCCCATCCAATCTGGCAATGTTTCTACAGCTGGATGCCCTCTCTAGTGCCAACCACTCCAAGAGTGTAGTGGGTGCTTTTTACATGGTTGAAAAATGATCATCTTGACCACTCAGCCGTGGCTGCACTATACTTCGTTATATTCTAACTATCTTTTCCTTGCAGACAGGAAGCTGTGTCGGGAGTTGGCCAGACTGCCAATCCTGTGGATGGAACCAAAACGGAGGAAAGTTCACTACATCCATGGAATCGTCAGTAAAACAATTGGTGAGTACAGATTTCGTTTTTTTTTTAGCTGTTTCGGTCACGTCTGCGGCCAGGCTGGGGCACTGCCTCGGAGAATGTTTAGTCGAATGAATCGCGTTTCATACATTTATTGTAGTTTTCCACTTGGTACTTATTCTATTGGTCACTTTTGCCAAACCGCTAAGTTACAGGGACATAAACACAACAACATAGGTTGTCAAGTGATGGTGGAGGACAAACACGGACACAAAGACACACACACACAGGCTGTTATGTTGATCAGATCAACCTGATCTCTTGTCGTTGTAACTGGAGTTCCAGTCTAGTCTGTACTACCACTATTACTGTTATCCATACCATCTCTCACCACCACCACTACTACAACTACAACTACTACTACTACCATTACTACTACCAACACCTCTCCACCACCAGTACTATTGCCTAAACTACTACTCTATCATTACAGATATATCTCCAGATCGTGTTCGCAGGTTTCTCAACAGAATCACCTCCATCTACTCCAACATGGATCCTTACATAAAGCATGGAAACAAAATAGGTGAGTATATATATTTAGACACACTCATACACACTTATATGTGTATATAGACATTTTTTCATCATGTGTTCACAAGAGTTCCAGCACTGCTTCAAACAGTAGAAAATGCCTCTGGACCGATGCATTGCTTGAAATGGAGAATATTTTGAAGGAGATAAAAGTGTAAACATATAAAACTATGTGAATAAAATAATATTACAGAATTCCGGCTTCTTTTGGGTACCCCTTTCGTATACCAGCTGTATGTGTACATAGATATGGGTGTCTGATACCCATACATGTGTATCTGCCATGTGTATGTGTGTCTGGGTGGATGTGCATGTAGATTAGAGTTTATGGCTCATGGCAACAGCATGTTGGTGATTATGTGCATGTTTGCTAGGGTGTGTATACATATGGGTGGAGGCGCAATGGCCCAGTGGTTAGGGCAGCGGACTCACGGTGATAGGATCGCGGTTTCGATTCCCAGACCGGGCGTTGTGAGTGTTTATTGAGCGAAAACACCTAAAAAGTTCCACGAGGCTTACCGGCAGGGGATGGTGGCGAACCCTGCTGTACTCTTTCACCACAACTTTCTCCCACTCTTACTTCCTGTTTCTGTTGTGCCTGTAACTCAAAGGGGTCAGCCTTGTCACACTCCGTGTCACGCTGAATCTCCCCCCCGAGAACTACGTTAAGGGTACACGTGTCTGTGGAGTGCTCAGCCACTTGCACGTTAGTTTCACGAGCAGGCTGTTCCGTTGATCGGATCAACTGGAACCCTCGACGTCGTAAGCGACGGAGTGCCAACAACAACAACAAGTATACATATGGGTGCAGCTACGTATCAACCATGTGTGAATATTTGCATTTGTGTATATACAGGTGTATATACAGGTGTATATACAGGTGTATATATCAGCTGCATGTGTATCAATTTGTGTGTGTGTGTGTGTGTGCAAAAACACGTGTTAGTATCTGTTGTATGTGCATGCGTGTGCATATCTATTTAGGATGCATGTACTGGTGTGTGCATACGGGTACTTGGTTAATATATATATATGTGTGTATGATAGGCTTCCAACTACCTATCTACAAAACCCACTCACTAGATATTAGGTTGGCCCAGCCTAGAGCAGGGGTTTTCAGTTTGAAAACCCCTGGTTTAGAGATAAGATTTGGCTGCTATTTTCAGCATGGCGATATTTCTTAGATCAGGGGTTTTCAAACTTTTTGACTTGCGGACCCCTTTATATTTCAGGCTTTACCTTAGGGACCCCCTTATAAATGCTTATGAAATTTATACATAAATATTTGCTTAAAATAACATATATTTTTACATTTATTTATTTAACAGTGTTTAACAAAATAGGTTTATTGTCAAGTAAAAGATTTCGATTAAAAAAACATATATAAAATCAAATTGCCCATAAAAAGTATTTGCTGTCCACAGACCCCCTGTCTTGTCCTTGCGGACCACAGTTTGAAAACCCCTGGCCTAGAGTATAAGACACTTGACCACAAGATGGGATTGATCCCAAAACCACTTGGTTGCAAAACAAGCGTCTTAACCACATAGCCATGCCTGTGCTAATAATTCATTGTTTTTTATGGGTTTTTTTTTACCTTTCTGAAGGTCCCATCAAGATAAGAACCAACTGCAAGGTCACATTGGATGATGTCCCCATAGGGCTTGCCCTTCAACAAGTCTCTCCATTCCGTTTTGACTGCACCCGTGTTTGGATGGAGTCGATTGCTGAAATCTACTTGCCCCTTCGAAACATCCCACTTTTAATCAACTCCAAGGTAAAGTCACATGATTTGCATCATCATCATCATCATCATCATCTCAAACAATCATCATCCCCCCACTACCACCATCACCTACATGTTGTTGTTGTTGGCACTCCGTCGCTTACGATGTCGAGGGTTCCAGTTGATCCGATCAACGGAACAGCCCGCTCGTGAAATTAACGTGCAAGTGGCTGAGCACTCCACAGACACATGTACCCTTAACGTAGTTCTTGAGGGATATTCAGCATGACACAGTGTGACAGGGCTGACCCTTTGAATTACAGGCACAACAGAAACAGGAAGTAAGAGTGAGAGAAAGTCGTGGTGAAAGAGTACAGCAGGGTTCGCCACCACCCCCTGCCGGAGCCTCGTGGAGCTTTAGGTGTTTTCGCTCAATAAACACTCACAATGCCCGGTCTGGGAATCGAAATCGCGATCCTATGACCGCGAGTCCGCTGCCCTAACCACTGGGCCATTGCGCCTCCACCCCATCACCTACAACCCCATCATAAACTACAGCACCACTACCATCATCATCATCATCATCATTATAAGTAGCAGCACCAGTCATTTGTCATTGCATTTGTGAGCCCCAACGCTCAAAAAGTGTATAAGGAACCCTCATGTATAAAGAGCCCCCTAATTTTGGGGGGCTTAAAATTTGGAAAAAAAGGTTTTGTAAGGGATTATAATACTATCCATGTATAAGAAACTCCCATAATTTTTTAACCTAAATTTTGACAAAAAAGGGTGTATAAACACTTTGTTGTGTAGTGGCGCGAAATTATAGCCGCCATTGAGGAAGTACTATTCTGCGCATGCGCAGGGGACTTCACCACCGGAAGCCCTTCGAGTGCGCATGCGTAGTAAAACTGGTACTTAAAGAGTGAGTTTCACTTTGTTAGGCAGTTGCACGACAGACCTTCTACGTGACAACTCCTCACTCCTCAACGAAGCACTCTTCACTTCGATGGTGATAGCTACTTGCTTCTCTGGCAGGCATCAAGGAAGCCCTTAACCTTCCAATACCAAATTACAACTTAATCAGCGGCTGCTATGCTGAATGACAGGAATTGTGAAACCAAGCATCATCAAAACAAAATAAAACTTATATTTTTATTATGTTGTAAAAATTGTTCTAATGTCTCTTCATATATAATGCTGTTGAAAGGTGATAGAGAGAGACTAATGCCTCTATGACAACTATCAAACTTTTACAGTTGTTATTAAGATGATGTTTGGAACATACAATGTTATTTTACTAAATTCTTCTTTATTTTAAGCTATGTTTTTTACATCATCTGTTTTCTTCTTTTACATCTTTTTCATCTTTTACATCATCTTTTTTCTTCTTTTAAATCTTTTTCATCTTTTACATCATCTGTTTTCTTCTTTTACATCTTTTTCATCATCTGTTTTCTTCTTTTACATCTTTTTCATCTTTTACATTATCTGTTTTCTTCTTCTTGTTCTGTGTGTTGTTGCAGTGTATAACGCATCTGGAGGTCGAAGAACAAAACCTGTGTAACGATGTCTTCAAACTGACTGATTTCCTGGAAGGTCTATTAATGCTGACCAACCTCGATGTACTCAGCCTGCCCAACACCATCCACGTGAATATCTACCCAGAAGCGCCGTACATGTTGAACCAAGTCCTGCGCTCGCTGACCCGACTGCGCAAGCTGCACCTTCCATCCTGTAACTTACGGGATTCCCTCCACACAATACTCAGCGGACTCACAAAGCAGAAGACGGCATTCGAATGCCTCAACCTGCGCGACTGTCGCCTCTCTGAGACGGACATGGTGTTCCTTGTGCACTGGGAACAGCTTAGTGAGTTGCGAGAGCTCAACCTCAGTCGCAACAACCTCAAAACGGTTGCGTCAGCATGCGTCACCCTCCTCGACCGTATGCCTGAAATAACGTGCTTCTCCATTTCATACTGCTGCCTTGGTGCACCAATGATAATACGCATCGCTGAGAAGTGCAGCGAGTGCCATTTTCTCAAGGCATTTGCATCGCAGACTTTCACGCCGTTGCCTTTCATTGATGTGCAGGACATCTTGGAGAAGTGTGCTGGCATAAAACAGCTTCAGATGTGCACGATTGTGCCGGAAACATATGCATTCCCTGGTGCAAATGACACGCACCGCACTGAGAACAGGCTGCACTTCATTGAGTCATGTCAGGACTACTTGCGACGTCTCAGCCGACCGGATGTCGAGGTTGAATGAACTAACAACAGATGCTACCCCTCTCCACCCAATGCTCTCTACTGCATACAAACACACACACACACACACACACATGTATCAACATACACACACATATAAATAACTAAGGCGGCGAAATGTTTAGCGGTATTTCGTTTGCCCGCTACGTTCTGAGTTCAAATTCCACCGAGGTCGACTTTGCCTTTCATCCTTTCGGGGTCGATTAAATAAGTACCAGTTACGCATGGGGGTCGATATAATTGACTTAATCCGTTTGTCTGTCCTTGTTTGTCCCCTCTGTGTTTAGCCCCTTGTGGGCAATAAAGAAATAACACACATATAAATAACCACACCCATATGCACGTACACACACAAACATGTATACAAGCCCATAAATGCATGCATACAGTATATACATATAGATAAACACATTGATATATACACACACATAAACATATGTACATATGCACTTATACACACACACACACACACACACACACACTAACAAACATACACACTGGAACACACTTACAAGCACTGAAAAATACACATACACACATACAGTGACATACACATGCAGACAAAAACACATATACACAAACATATGCACATACTAACAATCACACACACATACACTGACAAGCATACACACACACACACACACACACACACAGAGGGAAACATAAACACTTGGATCCATATACACACACATACACTCAGACATATGCTACATATCCACATACACACTCAAACCCACGCACACAAACTCACAATGCATACACAGACACAAGAACATACAGCTATATGCAAACATGACCCCTAAATTAAATTTCCATTTCCCCCACTAATAAATTTATTTATTTATTTATTTATTTATTTATTTATTATTTTGTATATTTTTCCTGTTGAAAAATAAAACTTTAAAAAATTAAAATCTAAAGAAAAAAAGTCTAAAATTATTTTTTTAACCTTAAATTTACAAAACAAAACAAAAAAAATGCATCTTCTGTAGCTATAGGTGCAGGCGTGGCTGGCTGTGTGGTGAGAGGCTTGCTTCCCAACCACATGTTTCCAGGTTTCGGTCCCACTGCATGGCACCTTCAACAAGTGTCTTCTACTGTAGGAGAATCAACTGTTCAAAGGTGGTTTGCAAATTTAAAGCTGGAAAGTTTAGCTTGGAAGATGACAGTTACAATGGAAGACCTTCAAAATTGGATGAAGATGTTTTGAAGGCAAAAATCAAATGAAATTCAAATATCATGACTAGAGGACTTGCTGAGAAGTTAAGGATTTCTAAAATTATGGCTCATGAACACCTTGTGAAGCTAGGATACATTTCTCGCTGTAATGTATAAGTCCCTCACAAACTCTCAGTAAAGAATTGCTCGGACTGGTATTCCGTTTTGTGATATGCTTTTGAAATGGAATGAAAGGATGCCTTTCTTGAAACAACTTGTGACTGGACTAAGTACAAAAAAACTTAGTGTGAAAAAGATCCTGGAGTTTGTATGAGGATCTCCCAAAACAGTAACCAAAGACGAATATCCATGTCAAAAAAGTTATGCTTTGTGTTCGGTGGGATCATAAAGGGATTATTTATTATGAATTTCTCCCACAAAACCAAAACATTAATCCTGATTTGTACTGTCATTAGCTCTCTCTCTCTCTTTTACTTGTTTCAGTCATTTGACTGCGGCCATGCTGGAGCACTGCCTTTAGTCGAGCAAATCGACCCCAGGACTTATTCTTTGTAAGCCTGGTACTTATTCTATCGATCTCTTTTGCCGAACCGCTAAGTGACAGGGACATAAACACACCAGCATTGGTTGTCAAGCAATGCTAGGGGGACAAACACACACACATATATATATATATATATATATATACATATATATGACGGGCTTCTTTCAGTTTCTGTCTACCAAATCCACTCACAAGGCTTTGGTCGGCCCGAGGCTATAGTAGAAGACACTTGCCCAAGGTTCCACGCAGTGGGACTGAACCCGGAGCCATGTGGTTGGTAAGCTACTTACCACACAGCCACTCCTGCGCCTAATTTGAACCAAAAAAAATCAAAGAATTGAGGCCGGAGATTGCCAATAGGAAAGCGGTAGTGTTCCAACAAGACAATGCTCGACCATATGTGTCTTTGGCTACCTGAACTTGACTGGGATCTTTTACTCTTTCCACCATATTTTCCTGATATTGTGCCGTCTGACTACCACTTCTTTTTGTTTTTACAGAAATCATTGCAAGGAAAAACATTTTAATGATTTCAATGGATTCAAAATGCATCTTGATAAATTTTTTCTTCAAAAAACCAGTGAAATGTTATGCTGATGGAACATTTAAATTGCCTGACAGATGGGCAAAGGTCAATAATAATGGAAATTATTTCATTGAAAGCTCAATTATTTATATCCCTTTTTGCATATTAAAAAGTGTTCAGACTTTCTGGACAACCTAATATATATATATATATAAATATATATATATATATATATATATAAATATAAATATATAGTTTTAGGGAAAAGAACCAAGTTTCATGAACTCATCGATGAAAATCCACTATCACATATAGAAAAATTACTAATTAAAAGCACAATAAATGAGTATAATATATATAATAAAATGAGTTCATGAAACTTGGTTCTTTTCCCTAAAACTATATATTTATATATATTTTAATCTGCAAAGCTCAATTTAATTTTAATTTTTTATAAATTGATTTTAATTGAGATTTTACCTGTAAGTTTGGATTTTGTCCCTAATATTATTATATATATATATATATATATATATATATATATATATGTATGTATATATATCATCATCTTCGTCGTATGTATGGGTAGGACGGTTGACAGGAGTCAGCCAGGTAGAAGCCTACCCCAGGCTACAGTGTGTTGTTTTGGCAGGGTTTTTTACAGCTGGATGCCCTCTCTAACAGTGCTTTTTATGTGGTATTAGCACAGGTGAGGTTAGCTTTGGCATGATTTTTACAGTGTGGACTGGATGCTTTTCACATGGGACGTGTTTTTGTGTCTGTGTTTGTCCCCACTGCTGGACAAACTGTGCTGGTGGGTTTACATCCCTGTAACTTAGCAGTTAGGCAAAAGTAACTGATAAAATAAATATCAAGCTTTAAAAAAAATAATAAGTACTGGGGTTGAAACACTTGATTAATATTTCTTCAAGGCTACAGTCTCATGACTGACACAAGAAAAATGAAAAAAAAAAGAAAAAGAAAACAAACTCAACAACCAAAACAATGACAATATCTACATATTTATTTATATATCCATAACGTGTATATAACCAACGTGTGTATATATGCATATTATATATATATATGTGTGTATATAATAACTTCAACAACATCTTTCCATGCCAGCATGGGTTATGAACAAAAACATGCATGTTTGTGCATGTATGGGCATTTATGCATGTGCGTCTATATGACACATACATACATACATATATATATATATATATATACCGGAGTAAGCATATAAAATGTGCAACAAGGTGGAAAAAAGAGTACTCAAATACCAGAGGTAGAGTAATATGCTTTATTTAAAAGCAGCAGAAATATAACAAAAGATTGTTACTCGGAGTTTCACGTTCCCGTTCTAACAAAACTGTCCGATGAACGGGAACGTGAAACGCCGAGTAACAGTCTTTTTTTATATTTCTGCTGCTTTTAAATAAAGTATATATTGATATATATATATGTGTGTGTGTGTATGTATCATGAAAGCAATGAACACATGAAGAGAAGACAACGCAGGAGGGAAAGGTTTTAAAAGACATATTAGCTAAATAATATGTGTGAAAATATATATATATATATATATATATATGTCCAACCCATGCTAGCATGGAAAGCGGACGTTAAACGAACGATTAAACGATATATACAAACATACATATACAGGTTATTATATACACACACAAACATACATATACACGTTATATATGTGTGTGTGTGTGTGCATATATATATATATATATATATATATATATATATATATATATATACATATACGTGTGTGTGTGTGTGTGTGTTATACTTTGGCACATAAATAAACTGTTTACCTTCGACTGCACAACCTGCCATGGATGTGTTGGAGGGGACGAGGGTGGAAGGAGACGGGCCTGGAATTCATATATATATATAATTTATGTATGTATAATACATGAGTGTGTGTGTGTAAAAATAATGGTCATTACATATTTTTCCTTTATTAGAACAAATTTGGCTTGCAGCCGTTTCTGGCAGTCATTACAGGTACATTGTTGACAAGTTTACTCAGTGGGGATTTTTTGATCAATTGACTAAAATTGAATGGCCTAAAAGATTAATGTTATTTTCATCAGAGCCATTCCAACAGTAAGCCAAATTTGCTTCAATAAAGGAAAAATATATAATGGCCATCATTTTTAACTTGTTTTTTTTTTATATATATATATCACTCTATGTAAAAACCAGTTTGTCTGGAACCCATCCACGGATTTACAATATAGAATTGTGATGAACCATAACATTGGACCCTGCCACAAGATTACCTGGAGTTCTTCACTAATCTAAGTAATATTGTTAGCCTGTTGTGCCAACAGAGAGCTTGTTAAGTATTTTGCCTGGATTGATAATCCCATATATATATATATAAATATATGTATATTTATTTATTTATATAAGGGCATTACTATACATGAATGCCTCACGCTAAGAGGGACTCTAAGGTCCTGTTTTTAAGGGGCTAGCTTTGAGAGTTGCATTTCCTTGCGTTCGGTAAAAATGTGTTTATTATGGTAGTTTGACCTTAGAGTCCCTCTTAGCGTGAGGCATTCATGTATAGTAATGCCCCTATATAAATAAATATACTTTGGGGAATAAATGATGGATTTTTCCCTTATGAGGTTTTTTTCATGCTAGCTACTTGATAAATTCTTATAAAAGAATTTATCCTGTTTTTGAATTAATTATATATATATATATATATATATATATATATATATATATATATATATATATATATATATATATATATAAGTATACATCTGTGTTTGTGCGTGTATGTATATCATAGATAGGCAAGTCAACTAGCCTCTGCTCCCATTCAGGAATGATAGATACCAATATTTCACCATTTTTGTGGCTTATTAACATATATATATATATATATATATATACTACAGGCTTCTTTCAGTATCTGTCTACTAAATACACTCACAAGGCTTTGGTTGGCTCAAGGCCACAGTACAAGACACTTTCTCAAGATGCCACACAGTGGGGCTGAACTCAGAACCATGTGGCTGGGAAGCAAACTTCTTACCACACAGCCATGCCAATATATATATATATATATATATATATATATATATATATATATATATATTTGATTATATGTATTTATTTTCTCTTAGTTAACAATTAACTCCGACAAAATAAATTGGTTAATAGATACCAGGGTAGCAAAGATCACAAAATGACTGTGGTGTAACTCCTGTTTATGAGGTAGAAACTCCCTGTTAGTTTGGGGTATTTGAGTAAATATAAAATTTTATATATATATATATATATATATATATAATATACGACAGGCTTCTTTCAGTTTCCATCTACCAAATTCACTCACAAGGCTTTGGTTGAAAACGCTTGTCCTAGGATCGATGCAGTGGGACTGAACCCGGAACCATGTGGTTGGGAAGCAAGCTTCTTACCACACAGCCACTCCTGTGTCTATATATAATTATTTAAGTAAATTTAACATTCGTTTAATTTAGAGGTGACCACACCCACTCCCCTAGCTCAGAAAAATCTGTAATCCAGAAGGAATTTGGAATGAAAGATTCCGAAAAATCAATGTATTGCGTTTGACATGAAGAATACAGTAACCATAGCAACTGGCTTAATTCTTGGTCCAAAGTGTTTGGATGTGGACCCAAGAGGGCTATCAAAATTCCTTGAGGTAACAACATCCTTAATACCCCTAATAAAAGACGGGATGGTCACAGCTGTAACACCTTTGATCATGTTTCCTGGATCAGGACTGGCTTAGGGCTAAACAATAAGGACACATTAGATAATGTAGTCCTAGATACACTATGTCTATATCAAAGACAGGATGGTCACAAATGGAACATCGTTGATCATAGGTCTGCTGGATCAGGACTGACCTGGGGTTAAACAACAACAAGGAAGGGCACATTAGATAATGTAGTCCTAGATACACTGTGTCTGTATGAAAGACAGGATAATTAATCCCAGTAACTGGGACAGGACTGGCCTGGAGTGGTGGAACAGGGAAAGGACACAGGATAATATAGTCCTAGATGCACTATGCATGAATACAAGACAGGATGGTCAAGGGGGGAACATTTTTGATCAGAGGCTTTTTTAGGGTCAGAGCTGACCTTGAATATATCAACAATAACAACAGTGACTTCAAAGAGCCAAACAAAAAAAACAGGCACAGGCCACTGGGACTGCGAAGGGGATCACACAGGTTTTTAAAGTTCAGAGCGTGGTCCACTGGCAAATTCATCTTCATATATCTGTTGGATGACGTCATCGCTGAGCTGCTGTAGTTCTCCAAGGACGACTGCGACACAGTCTGTTGCAATGGCGTCGGCAATTCTGCAATGGAGAGAAAAAACATACCAGGTTTGTTATTTTGTGTTTTTCTCCGTCACAACATAAGAATGAGAAAGGAAGGGGTGGTAGAGGAATGAGAACGGAAGGGGTGGTGGATGAATGAGAAAGGAAGGGGTGGTGGATGAATGAGAAAGGAAGGGGTGATGGATGACCGAGAAAGGAAGGGGTGATAGATGAATGAGAAAGGAAGGGGTGATAGAATGAATAAGGAAGGAAGGGGTGATGGCAGACTGGTAGTGGGAGCGTTTCAACTCTGTGTGTGTGTATGTAAATGTGTGTGTGTGTATCTGTATGTGTGCGCAATGGAAGTGGGATGGTGAACATTCAATGCTGAAAAGAAAAATCAAACAGCGTTTCAATTCTGTGTGAGTATATGTACGTGTGTGCGTGTACAAGGGAAGTATGTGAATGTTTGTATGTGTGAACCAGCGTTCTTTCAGTAACAAGTAAGGACTGATGTCCCATCTCGAAATACAACCACTACATAACATTGTTTCTGTCGCTTACGACGTCGAGGGTTCCAGTTGATCCGATCAACGGAACAGCCTGCTGCTCGTGAAATTAACGTGCAAGTGGCTGAGCACTCCACAGACACGTGTACCCTTAACGTAGTTCTCGGGGGATATTCAGCGTGACACAGAGTGTGACAAGGCTGACCCTTTGAATTACAGGCACAACAGAAACAGGAAGTAAGTGTGAGAGAAAGTTGTGGTGGAAGAGTACAGCAGGGTTCGCCACCATCCCCTGCCGGAGCCTCGTGGAGCTTTTAGGTGTTTTCGCTCAATAAACACTCACAACGCCCGGTCTGGGAATCGAAACCGCGATTCTATGACCGCGAGTCCGCTGCCCTAACCACTGGGCCATTGCGCCTCCACTATCTATTAGAAGGTGGGAGGAAGAAAAGTAGGAATCAAAAGGGGAGATAACCCCTGTCAGCAAGATATATTTAGAAGAAGGGAAAGAGAAAAAGTTGTTGAGAGAGAGAAACAGAGACGAAGACAGACAGATAGATAGGTAGGTAGTTTTGTCATTTTAGAAACAAGTTTTAATTAAAAGCATGAGAATTTTTAAGTGCAAGTCAACGCAATGCAACACAGATTTCAAACAATAACTATTGTATATATACATACTTTCTTATAAATTTTCCTAATTTTAAAACAACATTCGATATATTATAAAAAACTTTATCTTCTCCATCTCAGACGAGCAGAAGTATTGTCTATCAATGTGTATCAACAATCAATTCCATTGTAATGACAATACTTTCGTGAAACGATCGTAAGATGCATTAATTAACAAATTTTTAAGCAGTCATGTTTCATATATTTATATATATTTTTAATACAATACTATTTTAGACATATATATCTTCATGAGGAATTTTTATGATATTAAATTTCATGCTATTATTTCAAAATACAGTATATATAATCGATCGTTAGCCTGATAGACTCGGCTATGTCAAGATGGACTTATGTATTCTTCCTAACATTTGGATTTTTATGTATTCTCTCTCCTACTTGGATTTGAAATGTTGCCACATTTATAATATGTCTTTTCTACAGTAATTTTCTGCATTTTCGTGCAGCTGAAGATTGCTCTTCATATTGCATTTAAGGTAATGCTCGCATTACTTAAATAAATTGAGGTAGCATGAAACGTGCGTACTGCAATCACCTTTGAAATCCGTGTTGCTTATTTTTTTATTTTGATCACCTATCCTTTGGGATACGATATTCGGGTGCCTACGCATAAGTACCATATTCAACCTTGAACCTATATCTAAACCGTCTACTTTATAGTATAAGTATTTTTGACATTTTACACAAAGAGCACACATTATAAATTCAGTGTATAATATTCTAATAGAATAATATTTAATTAATGATACATATATATCACACAGATAGATAGATAAGGTGATAAATTGAATATGTATTCAATTTAAAACCAAGTGGCCTAGCATATAAAAAAATCTAAAAATTCAGAAAAAATTGTATTACACATGTATAAGGGATGACCACTAGGTGGACATCCAATATGCTAGAAAGAGGTCATCAACGACCCAACCACAAAGAACATTTTTCCTTGTGGTTGGGTCGTTGATGACCTCTTTCTAGCATATTGGATGTCCACCTAGTGGAGAATATTATTTTTCTTTGTGATTGGGTCGTTGACGTCCTCTTTCTAGCATATTGGATGTCCACCTAGTGGTCATCCCTTATACACGTGTAATATATATATATATATATATATGTGTGTGTTGCCAGTGCCGCTGGACTGGCTCCTATGCAGGTGGCACGTAAAATACACCATTTTGAGCGCGGCCGTTGCCAGTACCGCCTGACTGGCCATCGTGCCGGTGGCACATAAAAGCACCCACTACACTCTCTGAGTGGTTGGCGTTAGGAAGGGCATCCAGCTGTAGAAACTCTGCCAAATCAGATTGGAGCCTGGTGTAGCCATCTGGTCTCACCAGTCCTCAGTCAAATCGTCCAACCCATGCTAGCATGGAAAGCGGACATTAAACGATGATGATGATGATGATGATGATATATAACACATACAGTTATCCTTTTGGTTGTTTGTGAATGTGTGCATTTCTCTGTGTGTGTGTGTGTGTGCGTGTTTTTGTATGTCTTTCAAAATATAGAAAACACAACACTGACTTCATAAAGTGACTTTCTCTATAATGACAGGTGATTCTTGTTTTTATCGTTGAGAGAGAGAGAGAAAGAGTGTGCGTCAAAGATAGATTCAAAATTTGTTCCAAATCAAGGAAAAAAACCAATTTGTAGTTGAGCCTATCAATGTGATCACTGAAGATGGTTTCTGCTGGATCATCTATTTTATCTTGGCTAGATCATAAGTCCTGGAGTTGATTTGTTCAACTAAAGGCGGTGCTCCAGCATAGCCGCAGTCAAATGACTGAAAACAAGTAAAAGAATAAAAGAACATAGGTGCAGGTGTGGCTGTGTGGTAAGAAGCATGCTTTTAAATTGAGAATTGAATCTTTATACTGAATTTTTATATTGTAAAAGAGAACAGTGTTTTCGAGGGGTCGGTGGGCGCCGGTGCCCCTCCCATTTCTATTTCATCCTTTTTGTTATCACCTTCATCTCATTAATGTCTGTGTCCAGCCCGCAGCTTCTTTATGTTTGTCTGTCCTTGTTTGTCCCCTCTTTGTAAGGCCTTTATGGCCAATATATATGAAATAAAGGTGGAGGCGCAATGGCCCAGTGGTTAGGGCAGCGGACTCGTGGTCATAGGATCGCGGTTTTTGATTCCCAGACCAGGCGTTGTGAGTGTTTATTGAGCGAAAACACCTAAAAGCTCCACGAGGTCCTGGCAGGGGATGGTGGCGAACCCTGCTGTACTCTTCCACCACAACTTTCTCTCATTCTTACTTCCTGTTTCTGTTGTGCCTGTAATTCAAAGGGGCCAGCCTTGTCACACTCTGTGTCACGCTGAATATCCCTAAGAACTACATTAAGGGTACATGTGTCTGTGGAGTGCTCAGCCACTTGCACGTTAATTTCACGAGCAGGCTGTTCTGTTGATCGGATCAACAGGAACCCTCGACGTCGTAAGCGACGGAGTGCCAACAACAACATATGAAATAAAGAAGCATGGTTCTGGGTTCAGTGTAAAAGAATATATGTGTGTGTGTATGTATTCATATATCTAAATGCATATATTGCCATGACGATGAATGCGATATTGATGAGAAAAACATACTTCTCCGTGAGTTCCCAGGGATCAAAGTTTTCCACCTGATGGTATGCTGAATTCTTCAGGTACAACAGGTACGCAGCACGGTTCTTCTTCACAGCATCCAAAGTGTGTTTCTGTAGAAAGAGACGGGTCTGTGTTGATGCTGACATCATGTTAGCTGCAGAACAGAGGTGTGAAGGCGCTGGTTTAGACTGGTCTGCCGACTTAGTTTCTTCTTTGGTGAAGATGATGGCTTTCGGAGATATAATACTACAAATATGGAAATGAAATGAATAAACAAAGAAACAAAAGCAAAATGCATGATTAATTGAAAACAAGGCCAGATCCAGCCTCTCACACCTACCCTACAATGGCATTCTAAAAGTAGACAATCACATCATTGAAATCTCAAAGCTATGAGATAATGCATGATTCATTTAAAACAAGGTCAGATCCTACCTCTCACACCTACCAAACAATGTCCTTCTAAAAGTAAACAATCGCTGTGTGTTTAAGAAGTTTAAGTCAAGAAGTGAAGAGGTTCAGGGTTCAATCCCACTGTATGGTACCTTGGGCAAATGCCTTCTATTATAGCCCTGGGCTGACTGATAACTTCTGAGTGAATTTGCTTGATGAAAATTGTATCGAAGCCTACGTGTGTGTGTGTGCGTGCACATGTTTGTGGGTATGTCTGTGTTTGTGCCCCACCATCGTTTGGTGTGTTTATGTTCCTATAACCTAGTGGTTCATCAAAAATGGTTCGATAGAATAAGTACTAGGCTTACAAAGAGCATTTGTGGGTATACATGTGTGTGTGTGTCTTTGTGTTTGTACCCGCCATCCACTGCTTGACCACTGGTGTTGGTTTACATCCCTTATAATCTAGCAGTTCAGCAAAAGAGACCAATAAAATAAGTACCATGAATTGAGAAAAAAATAAACTACAGGGGTTTTGATCTGTTTGACTAAAAGGCCTTCGGCTGCAGTCCAATGACCGAAAAAGATATCCAAAACAACAACAACAACAACAACAACAAGGTTGACTACAGAAATGGTAAGCAATTCAAAAGTGGAAACCGGTTGATAGTTACCTTTGCTGACACCCCTGGGATTGTTTCCTACTTTGAGCTTCAGCTCCATCTTGAACCCCTGGATTGAAGAGAAACAACAACAGCAGTAGTAGCAGCAGCAGCAGCAACAGTGGCAGTAAGAAGACATGGAAGCAAAAACAGTAAAGTTAACCTTTTAGCATTCGGATTACTCTGTCAAATGGAATCCTGGGATTGTACAACAGCAACAACCCAACAGAATGTTCCTTTAAGCACACCTCATTATTTTAGAGTAAGGAAAGTTCGTTCCTCTCACCCTGGAATGAGACGAGTGTGCTCTGCTGCTTGGCTACTAAGGATTTGGCATGGCTGACTGGGAATTGAACATGTTTTGACACTGGCGGCAAATACACACACTTATACACACACATAAAGGCATTTGAGCGAGATCGTTGCCAGTGCCGCTGCACTGGCTCCTGTGCAGGTGGCACGTAAAGTACACCATTTCGAGCGTGGCCGTTGCCTGTACAGCCTGACTGGCCTTCGTGCCGGTGGCACGTAAAAGCACCCACTACACTCTCGGAGTGGTTGGCGTTAGGAAGGGCATCCAGCTGTAGAAACTCTGCCAGATCAGATTGGAGCCTTGTGTAGCCATCTGGTTTCACCAGTCCTCAGTCAAATCGTCCAACCCATGCTAGCATGGAAAGCGGACGTTAAACGATGATGATGATGATATGCTTGTATGTGTGTGCAGAAATACACAGATATAGATAGTGAGAGAGAAGGAAAGAGAGAGACATTATACACACATACAAACATAATTAGATGCTCACACACATAAACTGAGAGAGAGAAAGAAAGAAAGAAAGAGAGACATTACATATATATACAAATATAACTAGATGCACATATATGCAGAAGGAGAGAGAAAGAGTGAGACAGACAGACAGAAAGAGAGGGAGAGAGAGATTACAAAGAAACATTACCATTTGTTGATGCTGGGGGCTTTTGTAACGACGTAGTTGGGTAAACATGCTTCGACCAGGTGTGACGGATTTTCATTTGCTCTTCCTGTAGGGATACAAAATATGAGACAGAGAGCTTTTAAGAACAGACATACATACAAACAATGGATTGCTGGAAAGTTCCTAGCTTTAAGGACATTGCAAAAGGGAGGCCCAACATTCTGAGTTCTTTTACAGGGCTTAGAAAAACTGAAAGATCACTGTGAGAGGTGAGCGGCACATGGATTGAGGGAGATGCAGTGAGTGATGAACACAGGTAGAGAGGTATGGCCAGTTGTGAATATTAAGTGGAGGATCATTAAATAAGCAATCTCTTTCTTTTGGATGGCAAAAGCTTAACCTTTGAATTATAATGTGAAGTAATAGTCACAGCTCTAAGAGAGGTGTATTACCTGTTAATGGCATAAACATGGTTGTATGGTTGAGAAACTTGTTTCCAAACCATTGCCAGTACCGCCTGACTGGTCTTCATGCCGGTGGCACGTAAAAGCACCCACTACACTCTCGGAGTGGTTGGCGTTAGGAAAGGGCATCAAGCTGTAGAAACTCTGCCAAATCAGATGGGAGCCTGGTGTAGCCATCTGGTTTCACCAGTCCTCAGTCAAATCGTCCAACCCATGCCAGCATGGAAAGCGGACGTTAAACGACGATGATGAGAAGGTGGAGGAAATAAGTGGCAGCAAAGTGTGTGTGTTTGTGTGTGCATATGTATGTGCGTGAGAGATGCACAGTACCAGGGATGAAGTCAGAGGTACATGAGGATGGAAATGGTTGGGATGAACAGAAGGAAAGGAGGCTGCAGCTGGCAAAACGGGGGTGGGCGGCACAGGGAGAAAAGGGGGAAGGTGAAGGAGGCATTCAGTGGAAAATATAGGTAGGGATAAGGGATGACACTGAGAATGCATGAGAGTAAAAGGAAATGTTCCCAGGGTGAATGAGTCGTAGGAGGCAGGGTGTCATTTTGCTCTCAACAACAAGTACAACATGAACAACGACAATAACAATACCAGGGAAAACATCAACAGCAATAACAACATAAAGAATAGGTGTGGGTAAGAAGTTTACTTCCTAACCACATTGTTCCGAGTTCAGTCCCACTGTGTGGCACCTTGGGCAAGTGTCTTCTACTATAACCTTGGGCCAATGAAAGCCTTGTGAGTGGATTTGGTAGATGAAAACTGAAAGAAGCCAGTCATATATTTATATATATATGTATGTATCTGTATGTGTGTGTGTATTTAGTTATGTATGTATATATTTATATGAGTGTGTGTGTGTATTTAGTTATGTATGTATATATATATATTTATATGAGTGTGTGTGTGTGTGTATTTAGTTGTGTATATATTCATATTGATATGAATGCGTGTGTGTGTGTGTGTGTGTGTGCATGTCTGTGTTTGTTCCCTGCTACTGCTTGACAAACAATGTTGGTGTGTTTACATCTCTGTAACTTAGCAGTTCAACAAAAGAGACTGATAGAATAAGTACCAGGCTTTAAAAAAAACAATAAATCCTGGAGTCATTTCATTCAACTGAAATTCTACAAAGCGGTGCCCCAACATGGCCGTAGTCTAATAACTGAAACAAGTAAAAGATAAAAAATTGAACCGGAAACAGAAGACCAAACTTGCCTCAATTTCTTGTAACCTGATAATCATTTTATCAATGGACGACATCCCAAAGAATGCTTGCAGCAATGTTTCCGAGGACTCTGTTCTTTCTTCATCACTAGCTAAAGGGTTTTCTTGTTCCTTTACCGAAGGACCGGACTGGACAGCAGGTATACCGAGATCTTTATTGGTTACCATTGGGTCATCATTGGTTTGCATCGAGTGTGGCTCTTGTAGAAACTGCTTCAGTCTTTCGCCGTCTTTGGCACTGTCGTTGTCAACAGCAACAACAACCTCACTTGCAGCAGGGGTTTGAGATTTTGGCAGATCCCCCTTACCGGAAGACTGCGCAAGCTGGTAGAGCATCTGGCGAATATGTCGGTTGTCAAACTGCAATGAGATACAATACATTGTCATCATCATAGTTATTATTTAGCTTCCGTCTAACTCAGTGGTTCCCAAACTATGAGTCGCGAATGGAATCCTAGTGGGTCGCAAAAAGTTGTAAAATTACGCATTAGCTTTGATTAACTGCTGTCTATCGAGATAGTTCAAGTCTCATGTTTTTAATACCAGACTGGTTGTTTTATCAAGCAGTAGGCTTTTTTCACAAACTTAACAAATCAGAGGTGGTCATTTTCTCAAATTATTTATTCGTAACATAATCGTAAAAAGGAAAAGTCTGTTTTTACCTATTTATAAAGAACTTTAAACAACGCGCAGTACAAAACTGATCGAGCCGATAACAGTTACTGCTTCGTTTTGGGCATCTCTTCAAACCCCATACCCAATCATTTCCACCGAAGCATTAAAAGTACTTCTCCCATATGCGTCATCTTATAATTGTGAAGCTGGATTTTCAGCAATGGTTGGGATTAAAGGCAAATTTCGAAATAAACTTGCAGCTCTCAAATTCTTTACGGCTGAAACTATCACACATTGAATCTGATGTTAATTCTATTATTGAGCGTAGCAAGAAACAGGCTCATCCTTCTCACAGGCCTCAATGAAAATATAATCTGAAATAAATTTGTTTCTTTCATTAATGTTTTGACCCAGTAGAGTTCAGTGGGTCGCCATAAACTGGTGTCATAAATAGTGGGTCGCGCCTCTAAAAAGTTTGGGAACCACTGGTCTAACCCATTTAGCATGGTAGTGGCGGCGGTGGTGGTGGTGGTGGTGGTGGTGGTGGTGATGGCAGTAATGGTGATGATGAAGATGATATTCTTCATATTAAACTGTTTTACTCACCAATTCCCATTGTGATGATGGAAGCTCAGGCCTACCGGTCGCTTGTTTACTGAAATAAACAAACAGGAAAACATTGATCAGCTGGAGGGGCATGGTTGGCAGTGGCTGGTTGTTGATGGTATTGTTTAGCCCCCAGGTAAACTACGATCCAGACCTATGTTCAAAGGTGTTTCAGCTGTGACCATCTTGTCTTTTATTCAGACATAGTGTATCTAGGACTACATTATCTAATGTGACCTTCCTTGTTGCTGTTTAGCGCCAGGTCAGACCTGATCCAGCAGATTTATGATCAAAAGTGTTCCAGTTGTGATCATCCTGTCTTTTATTCAGACATAGTGTATCTAGGACTACATTATCTAATGTACTCTTGAGTCTATTCATTCATGGTTCCAAGTTCTGTCCCACTGTGTGACACCTTGGGCAAGTGTCTCCTACTATAGTGCCGGGCCAAGCAAAGACTTGAAAGTGGATTTAATAGACAGCCTGAGGCTATAGTAGAAGACACTTGCCCAAGGTGCCATGCAGTGGGACTGAACCCATGCAGTGGGACTGACTGTGTGGCAAGCTACTTACCACACAGCCACCCCTATGCCTACTGTCAACGTTTTTTTCTTTTTCTTTTTCCTAGAGAGTTACAAAATGTAAACATTCGTACCAGAAGATATAATATACTATTTCCGAGATATTTCAGGTACAGACAACCATCCCTAGAATTATAGTATTCTTGAGATATACATACATATATTAATGTTGACCACATCAAACTGAAAAGAAATCTCTCTCTCTCTGTCTATCCTTTCCACTCCTGCTTTTCTTCCTCTTTCTCCTCCTCCCTATCTCCCTCTCTTTCTCCTTTTCTCCAAAAAACAAAATTTTCTCCTCTTCTAAACAAAACAAAAAAAAACATCCGATTCACACAAAAAAAATGAAGAAACTCTCTGTTCTTATTATTTTGGTTTTAATATATTTCTTGTAGGGTTCGTTTAAATGAATGAAAGTGCTAATGAAGAATTATCCACAATTCTGATTGCCTCTTTTTCTTAATATTTGTACACCACTTCAAACACTCTATGCATACATACATACATACATACATACATACATATATATATAGGTATATAGATATATATAGGAGTGGCTGTGTGGTAAGTAGCTTGCTTACCAACCACATGGTTCTGGGTTCAGTCCCACTGCGTGGCACCTTGGGCAAGTGTCTGTAACTATAGACTAGGGCCGACCAAAGCCTTGTGAGTGGATTTGGTAGGCGGAAACTGAAAGAAGCCCGTCGTATATATGTATATATATATGTGTGTGTGTGTCTGTGTTTGTCCCCCCAGCATCACTTGACAACCGATGGTGGTGTGTTTACGTTCCCGTAACCTAACGGTTCGTCCAATGAGACCGGTACAATAAGTACTAGGCTTCCAAAGAATAAGTCCTGGGGGTCGATTTGCTCAACTAAAGGCGGTTCTCCAGCATGACCGCAGTTAAATGACATTATATATATATATATATATATATATATATATATATATATATATATATATATAAATAAAAAATGGTAAAATATCATACCTGGTGGTGTTAAACTTTGTTGTTTGGTTGTTCCGAGAAGTTGTATTAGATCCATGGAGGTCCAACTGCCTCACTACAGAAGGTTTCTGTCTCCCTGAGGTTGGAAAAGGCTTGCGGTGAGACTATGTTTAAATATAGAAGCAAATATTTAGACATTTTAAGAGAGTTGCAGTAGAATTGTAACATATTCATAGACAATACTATGACCATACTATCATCAGCTATGACCATTGTAACATATTCATAGACCATAGTGGCCTAGTGGTTAGGGCAGCGGATTCCCAAACCGGGCGTTGTGAGTGTTTAGTGAGCGAAAACACCTAAAGCTCCACGAGGCTCCGGCAGGGGATGGTGGCGAACCCTGCTGTACTCTTTCACCACAACTTTCTCTCACTCTTACTTCCTGTTTCTGTTGTACCCGTATTTCAAAGGGCCAGCTTTGTCACACTGTGTCACGCTGAATATCCCCGAGAACTACGTTATGGGTACACATGTCTGTGGAGTGCTCAGCCACATGCACATTAATTTCACGAGCAGGCTGTTCCGTTGATCGGATCAACTGGAACCCTCGACGTCGTAAGCAACGAAGTGCCAACAACAAGAAAGACACACACGCAACGAAATAACATATGCAAACTATAGTGTAAGGGAAATAACTCATACAATATTATTGTATGACTTATCTCCCTTACACCATAATTCTCCTCCAGCCGCATTTCCTGGCGAACCACCATCTACATAGTTACTCCCTTCCCCTCCATTTTTTTTTGTTCTCAGATCAACACTGACGTAGAAAGGCCTCACCCTTCCACTACTCCTACCGCTACTGAGCCACAACCTCCCACTTCCAGTGTTGTGCGTGCGTACAAGTTAATAGGCACGCGCAACAAAGTTCAAGGTCAATCTGTGGCAACTGGCTTCACACTGAGTGAGTTAGCTGTTACAATAGCAACAGCGCTGGTATTTTTTTTTCTTTTTTTATCAGACCTGGTATACATATATATATATATATATATATATATAAGGCTGTGGAGGTGCAATGGTCCAGTGGTTAGTGCAGCGGCAGGGGATGGTGGCGAACCCTACTGTACTCTTTCACCACAACTTTCTCTCACTCTTTCTTCCTGTTTCTGTTGTGCCTGTAATTCAAAGGGTCAGCCTTGTCACACTGTGTCACGCTGAATATCCCCCGAGAACTACGTTAAGGGTATACGTGTCTGTGGAGTGCTCAGCCACTTGCACGTTAATTTCACGAGCAAGCTGTTCCGTTGATCGGATCAACTGGAACCCTCGTCGTCGTAAGCGACGGAGTGCCAACAACAACATAGACCATACTATCACCATACTATCATCAATTCTTACAGAATATCTTGGACTATATTATCTGATAGATCCCTCCTTTACTAAGACAGATTGTGACTTGAGAGGCATTCAACTGCTGTTTCTATCAGGTCTAGCTACCTTGTAGAAGTTGCTTGCTCATAGGTATACGTATGTCAGGTCAGGACTACCTTGAAGTTAACCAACAAGGAAAGACACACTAGATAGTGTATCCCTAGATACATTATGTTTGAATAAAAGATTAGATGGTCACAGCTTAAACAACACAGAATGTAGGTACAAGACTGTTAGATGAGGACTGACCTTGGGTTAAACAACAACAACATGACAAATCAGGATACAATTGATATTGTAGTCCTAGATACACTATGTCTGAATAAAAGACATGATGGTCACAACTGGAACGTCCTTGATCATAGAGTCTGTTGGATCAGGACTGATCTAAAGCTAAACAACACTGAAGAGGGACACTTTAGATAATGTCCCAGATAAACTATGTCTGAATTAGAGACATGATGGTCACAACTGGAACGTCCTTGATCACAGGTCTGTTGGATCAGGGCTGACCCAAAGTTAAACGATAGTTAAGAAGGACACATTAGATAATGTGGTCCTCGATACACTATATCTGAATAATATACAGGAAGGTCACAACTGGAGCACCTATGATCATAGGTCTGCTGGATCAGGACCGGCCTAGGGCTAAACAACAACAACAACAACAACAGCTCAACCAGTTACCTGTAGCTCGGCTGGGTAGATGACGCTGGTTTTCTTCGATGGAAAAAGCTTTGTGGGCCCGGATTTCAATGAGGTTTTCCCCTTGGGATTGATAGTCCGAGATGAAGTGGCCTTCATCCTGTTGCTGTCCTTGTCTTTGTTCTTTGTGTTGTCTGGTCGTTTAGAAACTGTGAGAGAGAGGGGCAAGTGGGGGGGTGATATGTTAATGAACTCAGACAATTTAAGAAGATGGTGTGGGGGGGAGGGTGCAGTGAGTAAAGGCATGGAGGACTTCAAATTGTTCTTTTTGGATTTTTTAAACTGAAGAGAGGGGGAGGGGGAGCAGCAGAAGAAGAAGAAGAATTAAATAAAGGAGATGAGAAGGAGGGTGAAGGATAGGAGGACAGAAGGAGGGGGGGACAAAGCAGAAGTACATGAAGATGGGGAAGAAGAGGGGGACAGGAGGGAGAGGGGGGTAGGTGTGGAGAAAGAAGAGATGAACAAGAACATCAAATACATCATCATCATCACCATTACTATCATTACTGTCATCATCAGCATCATCATCATCTTCACTATCATCATCACCATCACTTCCACTACCACCGCCATCATCATCATCATCATTGTTTTTAGGTCAGATTCATTTTGTAGGGTTTACGTCTATTTTTCCATGCTGGCATGGGTGACATGAAACCTTAAGTAACTTTTCTGTGACCAGATGACCTGTTCCAGTTGCTAACCCTTACATAATGGGGCATTAGTCCAATGGAGAAGCAATCTTCCTGGCTTTTGGCCACATAGTGTTAGGGAAACTGAGTGGAATCAGCATTTACATACACACAGGCATGGCTGTGTGGTTAAGGAGCTTGCTTCCTAACTATGAGGTTTTGAGTTCAATCCCACGGTGCAACCAAAACCTCAGATTTTTTTATCTTTTACTCTTTTATTTGTTTCAGTCATTTGATTGTGGCCATGCTGGGGCACTGCCTCGAAGAAATTTTGGCCAAATGAATTGACCCCGGGGCTTAATTTTTTTGAGCCTGTGTGGTAAGTAGCTTGCTTACCAACCACATGGTTCCGGGTTCAGTCCCACTGTGTGG